>NC_025994.2:80958063-81258063 GCF_000442705.2 Elaeis guineensis
AATCTATGGGGTTGATTTTGATGATTCTAAAATATTAAGTATAAATAATACTAATCATGTATTTCAAGGATGAATATAGAATATTTTAGGTGCTTCCATTAAAGAATTCATCAATGGAAAAGATTCCCTCAAAAGTAGCTAAGTCAAAGAATTAAAAGAAGAATTTTCTATTAGATGTATGCCTTAGAAGTCAATCAGACTGACACATTAATTTTTTTTAAAGAATAATTTTATACTTAATCTAATTAATTAGGATAGTTAATTTCATTCATATAGTATATATATCCATGAATCATTCAAAAAATTAATACGATGATGACATATATTCTCAAGAGTTGAGAATTTGAGGCATGTATCGTTGATGCTTTAATTCTCAAATTACTCTCGATCGAAGGATCATTATGAGGATAGTGATTGATCCAGTAAGATTGGTGCACGGATCATTTTTCTTCGGATAGATGAGTCTCAAATCTATAGTGTGGAGATACTAGAGTGAGAGTACAAGTAGTTGTTAGAAGAATAATGGTACCTGAACGTAATCAAATATAAGAAGTCACTTGGATATCTATTCACTCATCAATGACATTCACGATATTGTAGTTGTTGAGTAGTTCTTAAACCTGTGGTCCCTCGACTATTCACGAGTGAGATTACTGTAGTTTAACTGCACTATAACTCGATCTTCTAGCTATATGGAGTCTTGAGGTGTATGTTAGCTATAGTAGATTTATTTGTAGGAATAGGGTGTGTATTTAGATGGATCTATCAACCTTTAGTAGGAAAGAAATAGTTTTATGTAATTTATGAGATTGAATTCAAAAGACCTTTAGCCAGGATAATGTGAATGATGGAAAAGAGTTTTCATCAGCTTTCATAAATAAACTCAAGTCGAATAAATTTTACATATAATAGATGATAGGGTTTGATGAGTTTTTCATGACCTTCATCTTGTCAGAACTCATGATAAAAAAAATTAGATCATATGGTAACTACACCTAGAGGTTCATCCTTCTATTCTACTGGATTGGCATTACATACTGCTAAGCATCACTAATGAATTGTGTGGGATCAATAAAAATTATTTTGATGGCTAATAATTCATGATTGATGAGTTGAAATTATTTCAATCTATTGAATGGAGTCTCAATGATATTTTGATGAAGATCAAAATATTTCTCACTACCAGACAGAATAGAATCTATGTGGGTCTCACAGAAAAGAGATTTTGTCTGATTCAAAAAGAATCTCACTGGACTGAAACTCTAGAGTCCCACTGAACTAGGACTCTGTCAAATTGTAAGTAGTCTTAATTATCAATTTGTTTAATGATTGACTTAAATGTAAAAGTTATATTAAGGACTTACTAAGAGTTAGTAAATTATAGGAGGATGAAATTATAATATTGCTAATTATTTGATTTGATCAAAATATAGGTTGAATTAAATCAGATCAAATTTGATTAAATTTGGTTTAATTTAGATTTTCTAGTCCAAATGTGATTTGAACTTAATTTCTAATTGGTTTGACTCAAACTAGATTCAAATTGGATTTGAATCAGATTGGAATTAAGCTAGAAAACTAAAGTCAATAGGATTGGATCCTCATCAAATTAAATTAGATTTAATTTAATTAGATATAGTTTGAGTTTGACTCAAACTAGGTTTCATTGGTCTAATAGGATTAGACTTGATTTGTGATCAAACCTAAACTATTAGACTTGATTTGTGATCAAACCCAAACTATTAGACTTGATTTGTGATCAAACCCAAACCTATTTGAACTCCAAATTTGATTTGGATTCAAACCAAACCAAATAGGTATTTCACCCATAGAAGGACTCTTCCCAAGCCCCAATGCCCATATGGTTTTCATGCTGAAATAGAGAAGGCGTAGGATTTGTGGTGTGGAGAATTTTTAGGAGAGAAAAAGGTTAGGCAGCACACTGAAGGGAGAGTCCTAAACTATCTCAACTCTATCTCTAACCCTAACCACTCTATGTTTAAATAAGAGGGATTACAGAGGGTGGCTATAAGGTGATATGATCAGATTAGTGGGATGCCTAAGAGGGAGATTAGCATGGAGTTTGTTGAGGATGCCCCAAGGAGTGTCAACGTGAAGCAAAGGTGGGCGCCTTCTTCCAATCCTTTTCTAACAACCAAGTATTGGTTGTTTCAAGGTAACTCTTTGTCTTTCTCCCTTATCCTAGTGTCCAAGAGTTAGACATTTTCTTTGATCTTTTGTGTCCAAGAGTTGGACATATTTTATTTATCTCCCTCTTCCTCTCTTACAACATGTTCAAGAGTTATACATCATCAAAAATTAGATATGAATCTGATTTTTACTCTCCTTCTTGGTCCATGAGATGGGCACAAAAATTTTTTCTCTTCTCTCAAAGATGTCCAAGAGTTGGATATGATTAAAATCAAATTTGATTTGATTTATTTTTGATCTATGAGATGGATGGTTCTCCTCTACTTTTTCTTGATCTAGTCCGAAGGTTGGACAAGAAAGAAAGAAGAAAGAGATAAGATCTCTTATCTTCTTTAGTAGATCTTAGATTTTCTCTTAAGAGAGAAAAGTGAAAAGAAATTAGATGTGATCTAATTTCATCATCCTCCCATAGATCTAATTGATTCTCTTGAGAAGAGAATCAAAGGATCAATCTGATTCAACAATCCAGAGAGCGATCTCTGCAAGAAAGCTAGCATCCCGATGACATCAAGTCCTTCTGATCAGATCAGCCTCAGTGGATATCCGTAGAGGTCGGATGCATGTGGCTCTACAGAAATCTCATCAGATTATCACAAACCATCTGATTGTGATGAAGATCTATCCATGCAAAGGTAAAGGTCTAAATCTGATTTTTTATTTTTTAACATCTTAATTTTTGTATGTGAACTTTTCTGGCTTGTATAGATTAGATATATATTTTATGCATGTTAGATTTAAAGTTATTTTAAATCTAGGTCAGTTTTAATTTTTTCTATATTTATGATTTTTAAAAGTTAAAAATTTATAGATTTTGATCTCTGCATGCATATCCCGAATGTGCGACATCCTTTAAATGGTATCAGAACCATGATTTTATTTCACATGCATGTTATTAAGATTTGAAAATCAGATCTTTAGATTTAATAAATTAGATTTGATCTAATTTACATATACATGAGATGTGTTAGATCTAGATTATATATAAAATATATATGCATATGTGATATGTGTAGATCTAAAAATTAAATCTTTAAATCTAAAAATCAAATTTAGTAAATTAGATTAGATCTAATATAAATACATGTGATGTATTACATTTTATTTATACATGAGATGTATAATTGATAAAATCTATTTTAGATTAGATCTAAATTGGTTGGATTAATCAAAATCATCTTAACATAAGGTTGTGCTGACATAATGCAGATTATGCTGAATGATTGTCCTCGGATGATATGAGATGAAATTCTTTAATTTAAAATCTTAGATTTATGTATGAGATATATAATTAAGTATTTAGATATGAAACTAATTTTGACATCTCAACTATCTCATATTCATAATGCACTTAATTAAGGATCTGAAATTGAGAATTTAATATCTTAATCTTAAGCATAAAACATAAAGGTTTGGGCTTGAGTAGTTTAATTAGGTCTAGTAATTTGATTACTTTTGGATAATCGATTTGTACATGGTAGGGCTCAATCGAGAAGAGCGGTTAATCCAATCCAATCAAGAATTGATTAGGATTAGGTCAAGAGTGCTCAAGATCAATCCAATAGTTATAGATTGGTCACATCGATTAATAGCCTCATGTTGAATCGATTAACTCAAACACTTGATTTGGATCAGTGGCTTGAGCCTGACTTACATAAGCTAATCTATTCGAAACTGATTGACTTATTGGTATCTAAGAAAAGTGGCTTAAAGAAAGATAGTTATTTAATTAGTTTCATTTGCTGATCTGACCAATTTATTGGTATCTAAGGAAAGCAACAGGGAGATCCCCATCGATCTTACACTTTCTTAACCAATTTGGTTAATTAGTCTTGATGTGTTGATTGGTGATTCAAGCTAGCCCATATCCTTAGAGTTAGTCATGACAGTTATGACTAATTAGGATTGGATCCATTATAATTATGGATTTATATGAGAGTAAATTAGCAATTAAAGGATTAAAGAGATCTAAATTAAAACCTCCTCAATAATATTAAGTTGAGGGGTCTTCCATCTTTGTAGAGTGTCATGCCCTCTTCGATGTTGATTGTTCTCAACTGGATATAGTAGTTCAGTTGCATCAGGAGAGAAGCAACTGCTCTATATGTAGGGTGGAGATGGAGTTGGGCCTTGTTGCTCCTGGATTGATTTTGATGATTACAAAGCAGATTGAAGGGATACAAATATTTTTTATTTGAAAAAGTCTTTATGCTCTTCAGGGGCAAAAATATAATTTTACCAAAACCCTGATTTGATAGTATTATTTGGTAGAACAAATGATTTGTGATCTATTGGTGAAAATTTCATTATTTTTGGACTTATATTTTTGAAGTTATGAATGTTTGAAGTGCACGAGTCGACTCATGAGTCAACTCATGGCACAATGAGCTGCTTGGCACGCTAAAATTTCTGTTGGCACGCTACTTTTTTGGCTTGGCATGACTTGTGAGTCGACTCATGAGTCGACCCACAGGCTGAGTCGACTCATGAGTCGACCTCTGCTAGTGTGGGCCAAAATTTCTAGAAACTTTATTTTCTGGCTGTTGCAACAGAGGTCGACTCATGAGTCGACCCCTGAAGCATGAGTCGACTCATGAGTCGACCCCTGCGACGGAAATTGTCCGCAACGGCTAGTTTTTAACCCATTTTAGTTGCTTTTAATGCTCATTCAAAGTGCTCTAACGGCTCTTTTTCTGCCTAGAATATTTTTCTTTGTTTCTTAAAGCTATAAAAGGTTTCAAAAGGTGGAAAACAAGGAAGACATATACAAGAGATTTGAAAGAGAAAAGCAAGATATTAAGAAAAGAAAGAAGAGCATTCAAGAGGGCATTCAAGAGCATTCAAAAGAGAGGGTTTCTCAAGCCAACTTTTCAACCTTAATCAAGAGCTCATTTAAAGCCTTCAAGAAGCCTTCAATCAAAGCTCACCAACTCCTCAAGCGTTCATTCAACTCTTCATCCACTTTGAGAAAATTCAAAAGGGGCTTCTTCATTTGAGTAAAGTGTATTTAATGTTATATTCGCTCATTTAAGGAGCTATTCTTGTACTTATTTGTGCTCTAAACTGTGTTACTCTTTATGAGTAATTGTTTTTATTTTGGAGGGTTTCCAAAACAAGGAAAGGTTGATCCGAACCTGAAATCGGAGTGTATTGGGTTGGCTTGTACCTGAAAAACAAGTGGACTAGCTTGGGATAGCTAGTGCCAGAGTTTCCGACGTTTGTATTCGGGTTGAATACAAGTATAGTGGATTGGAATTTCCAAGTAGGAGCTTGGGGAGTGGATGTAGGTGCAAGGTTGGCACCGAACCACTATAAATCCTTGTGTTTGTGGTGTGCTTTATTGTTTCTCTTTAATTCTTCATTATATCCTTGCATTCTTGCTTTAGGTAATTAATCTTGAACTAAAGTCTTTCTCCTCATTCATCAAGCTTTTGACAAATACTTTTCATAAGTAATTAGTTAAGCTTAAAATTTTTAAAAACCCAATTCACCCCCCCTCTTGGGTTGCATCGCTGGGCAACAAGTGGTATCAGAGCCCGGTGCTCTAGCCCTTCTTTGATCTAAATAATCAAAGAGCCAAAGATCTATGGCAACCCATGTCGGTACTTCTCTAGCCGAGGGGCAATCCACCAACCGACCTCCACTTTTCAATGGGTCTAATTACACCTATTGGAAAGCTCGGATGAAGATTTTTATACAAGCACTCGACTATGATATGTGGAGTATCATAGTGAACGGTCCTCACACACCCACCAAGATTATAGATGGTGAGGAGTCAACCAAACCCGAGAAAGAATGGGATGAGGTTGATAAGAAATTGGCATAATTAAATGCTAAAGCTATGAATGTTCTTTATTGTGCACTTGATGCAAATGAATTTAATCGCATTTCTACTTGTGCATCTGCTAAAGAAATATGGGATAGGTTAGAAGTAACCCATGAGGGAACAAATCAAGTAAAAGAGTCTAAAATAAACATGCTTGTGCATAAATATGAATTGTTTAAAATGGAGCATGATGAGTCCATAACTGCTATGTTTACTCGTTTTACTGATATAATTAATGGTTTGAAGAGTCTTGGCAAATCTTATACTAACAGTGAGCTTGTAAGGAAGATTCTCAGGTCATTGCCAAGAACTTGGGAAGCCAAGGTGACTGCCATCCAAGAAGCAAAGGACTTGAACACTCTACCTCTAGAAGAGCTTCTTGGATCCTTGATGACTCATGAGCTTAGCATGAAGCAACATCAAGAGGATGAAGTCAAAAAGAAAAGAACCATTGCTCTCAAATCTACAGCTCCTCCTGATGATGAAACGGATGACACTGAAGATGAAGAACAGGATGAAGAGATGGCACTCATCACCCGGAGATTTAAGAAATTTCTAAGAAAAAAGAAACAGGAGATGAGAAAGAGGCCATTCACAAAAGGGAAACAAAGCAAAGAGAAAGAGAAAGATCAACCCCTTATATGCTACGAGTGCAAGAAGCCAGGACATTTCAAATCCGAATGTCCACAACTGAAGAAAGGTCCCAAAAAGTTCAAAAAGAAAGCAATGATGGCGACTTGGAGTGCGAGTGATGACTCAAGCTCCGATGAGGAAACCTCAACCGAACAAGCCAACCTGTGCCTTATGGCACACGAAAATGAGGTAATTTATGAATCTCCTAGTGAATTTACTTTTGAAGAATTGCATGAAGCATTCTATGATTTAATTGATGAATTAAAGAAACTAGAGATGAAAAACAAAGAACTGAAATTGAAAAATCAGTCCTTAGTGAAACAAGCTGAAAGCCTTTCAATTGAAAAATCCACCTTGCTTCAAGAAAATCAAAGCTTAAAGAATGAAATTAATAAGCTGAAACCTATAGTAGATAAGTTCACCTTAAGTTCAAACAAACTAAACATGATTCTTGATAATCAAAAAGCCGTATATGATAAGGCTGGACTTGGCTATAACCCCTTGAAGAAACAAAAATTTCTGAAAAATATTTATGTAAATTATTCAAGTAACAAGTCTACAAATATTACTTGTTTCAAATGTGGTAGAATAGGACATAAATCATACACATGCCTTTTTAACAAATCTGCAAACACAACTATAAAGAAAATATGGGTTCCAAAAGGAACCATTTTGACTAACCAAAAAGGACCCAAGAAAGCTTGGGTACCTAAAACAAAAACTTGACTTTTGCTTGCAGGTGTGTCTAGCATCCCAAGAAGGAAACAGGAAATGGTATCTTGACAGTGGATGCTCGAGACACATGACTGGTGATGAATCACAATTCATCACGCTTGATGCTAAGGATGGAGGGATGGTCACCTTTGGAGATAATGGCAAAGGAAAGATCATCGGGATAGGTAACATTGGTATCACTCCCTCCAAATACATTGAAAATGTTTTGTTAGTTAAAGGTTTAAAGCATAACTTACTTAGCATTAGTCAATTTTGTGATAAAGGGTATAAAGTTATTTTTGAATCATCTGTTTGCATTGTGACTAGTCCTATTAACGATGGCATTAAATTTATAGGATATAGGCATGGCAATATTTATATGGTAGATTTGAATGATTTAGCCAAATTAGACATGCAATGCCTAGTATCCTTGAATGCTAAAGTTAATGAGACTAGTTGGCTTTGGCATCGTAGACTTGCACACATTAGCATGCATTCTCTTTCAAAATTAATTAAGAAAGAATTAGTTCTTGGTTTGCCAAAACTAAATTTTGAAAAAGATAGAATTTGTGATGCATGCCAATTAGGTAAACAAACTAGAGTTTCATTTAAATCTAAAAGTATTGTTTCAACTTCTAGACCTTTAGAGCTTTTGCATATGGACTTATTTGGACCAACTAGAACCACAAGTCTAGGAGAAAAATGATATGATTTTGTAATTATAGATGATTACTCTCGTTTTACTTGGG
The DNA here is from genome assembly GCF_000442705.2 of Elaeis guineensis. Taxonomy (NCBI): domain Eukaryota; kingdom Viridiplantae; phylum Streptophyta; class Magnoliopsida; order Arecales; family Arecaceae; genus Elaeis; species Elaeis guineensis. The sequence goes on from NC_025994.2 coordinate 80,966,194, forward strand.
TTTTCTTTTTGGCACACAAAGATGAAACTTTTCATATTTTCACTAAATTTCATCGAAAAGTCACTAATGAAAAAAGATTTTCAATTCAAAATATTAGAAGTGATCATGGAACTGAATTTGAAAATCAAGACTTTGAAAATTTTTGTGATGAAAATGAAATTGGCCATAACTTCTCTGCTCCTAGGACACCCCAACAAAATGGGGTAGTTGAAAGGAAAAATAGAACCTTAGAAGAAATGGCCCGTACCATACTTTGTGAAAGCAACCTTCCAAGATATTTTTGGACGGAAGCAATTAACACAGCATGTTACATTTTAAATCGTGCTTTGATTAGATAATTTTTAAAGAAAACCCCTTATGAACTTTGGAAAGGAAGAAAATCAAATATTGCATATTTTCATATTTTTGGTTGCCGATATTTTGTATTAAATAATGGCAAAGAAAGACTTGGTAAATTTGATACAAAATCAGATGAAGCAATCTTTCTAGGTTACTCCTCCACTAGTAAAGCATTTAGAGTTTTTAACAAAAGAATTTTAGTAGTTGAGGAGTCCATACATGTTATTTTTGATGAATCTAACGATCTTCCTTCAAGGAAGAATGAGGGTGTTGATGATGCAGATCCTCTAATAGAAGGTATGAAGGAGATCACTCTGAAAGATTCAGCAACTCCAGAGAACGAGGATCAAGAAGACAAACAAGATGAGAGAGGTGAAGAAATTCAAGAACAACCTCAAGGTACAAATGACCTACCCAAGGAATGGAGGTATGTTCACAACCACCCTAAGGAGTTAATTATTGGTGATCCTATGCATGGGATAAAAACTCGTTCTTCACTTAGAGATGTATTTAATCATTGTGCTTTTGTATCTCATCTTGAACCTAAAACTTTTGAAGAAGCTGAAAATGATCATAATTGGATTAATGCAATGCAAGAGGAACTTAATCAATTTGAAAGAAATAATGTTTGGACCTTAGTATCAAGACCTAAAAATTACTCAATAATTGGCACAAAATGGGTCTTTAGAAACAAATTAGATGAGCATGGTAATGTAATTAGAAATAAAGCAAGACTGGTTGCTAAGGGATATAATCAAGAAGAAGGAATTGATTTTGATGAAACCTTTGCACCTGTTGCTAGATTAGAAGCTATTAGACTTCTACTTGCATATGCTTGCTTTATAAAATTCAAATTATTTCAAATGAATGTTAAAAGTATATTTTTAAATGGATATATTGCTGAAGAAGTATATGTGGAACAACCCCCTGGTTTTGAAAATCATGCTTTTCCTAATCATGTCTTTAAATTAAATAAAGCTTTATATGGATTAAAACAAGCACCTAGAGCATGGTATGATAGGCTAAGCAAATTTTTACTAAATAATGATTTTTCAAGAGGTAATGTAGATACAACCCTCTTTATTAAAAGAAATCAAAATGATATGCTAGTTATACAAATTTATGTTGATGACATAATTTTTGGGTCTACTAATGAATCTCTCTGTCAAGACTTTGCTAAGCTTATGCAGGGGGAGTTCGAGATGAGCATGATGGGAGAACTTACCTTCTTCCTCGGACTCCAAATCAAACAAACAAAAGAGGGAATCTCCATCATCCAAAGCAAGTACACCAAGAAACTACTCAAAAGATTTAGAATGGAGAACTCCAAACCAATTGGCACACCAATGAGTCCCTCATGTAAGCTTGATAAGGATGATGAAGGTAAATGTATAGACTTAAAATACTATAGAGGTATGATTGGCTCATTATTATATTTAACTACAAGTAGGCCTGATATCATGTTCAGTGTTTGTTTATGTGCTAGATATCAATCTAATCCTAAAGAATCTCATTTGAATGCTGTTAAAAGAATCCTTAGATACTTAAATGGTACTCAAACTCTAGGGTTATGATACTCTAAGGACTCACAAATTGATTTGTTAGGATATTCAGATGCTGATTTTGCTGGATGTAAAGTAGATAGAAAAAGCACAAGTGGAACTTGCCAATTTCTTGGAGTTAACCTAATCTCATGGTTTAGCAAGAAACAAAATTCGGTGGCACTGTCTACGGCTGAGGCCGAATACATTGCAGCCGAAAGTTGTTGTGCTCAAATCTTATGGATTAAGCAACAACTCGAAGACTTTGGAATTAAACTTAATGAAACACAAATAAGATGTGACAACACAAGTGCCATAAATCTATCTAAAAATCCAATTCAACACTCAAGATCCAAACATATTGAAATAAGACATCATTTTATAAGAGAACATGTTCAAAACAAAAATATAATTCTTGAATATGTTTGCACTGAAAATCAATTAGCTGATATCTTTACAAAGGCCCTTAGTGAGGATAGATTCTGTGAGATTAGGAGAAATCTAAGAATTCTTGATCCATATGCCTAAATATTTCTCAATTTCCAAAGAATTGATGTCAAAAATTCTTAGAGCTCAATTTCCAACATCTATCTTGGTCCCAAAAGCTCAAGTTTATCATTCTAAAAACTTATCTTTGAGCAAAACTCCTTCTCCCAAAATTTTAAATTTTTCTGGAATTTATTCATATTTTTTCTGAATTTCAGAACTTCATGAGTCGACCCCCATGAGTCGACTCAATGGCAAACTTGTAAATTCTTCCAACTTCCCACGGGCTCCTTGTTTTTATTTGGGATCCTATTCGTGAGCCGACCCATCCCTTCATCTTCCTCCTTCCAAAAACCGACTTCCCCATTTCCATTTGCTCCAAATCCAAGGATCTAGCTCGAGGCACTTCTTCCTCCTCCTCTCCTCCATAAATCGCCACCTTGGGAAAGGGATTTTCGTGCTTTCTTCCATTGTTTGACACGGTTGGAGCGTGCCCTAGCACTCCACCATTCTTCTTAAATCCACCTCCTCTCTTCATCAAAATCCCTCTCCACTCTCTTGTAGTCCATTTTCCACTCATCCACTTGTTCCTCCAAGTCTCCTTGCCTGCTACTGTAGTGAATATGGCTCCGAAGATGAAGTTTCCCCAAAGAAGAAAGTCAGTCCGTGAGCTAGAAGAAAATATCCGAAAGAAAAGGCAAGCTGCTCAGTCCTCTACTGCTCCCACTCCAGCTTCAGTGTCTGCTCAAGGTCCTTCTCAATCCTCCCTTAGCCCCAGTAAGAATCCTCTATCTGATAGAAAAGTTGAAACTGGGAAGAATATAGATTTTCGATTCTTTGAAAAAGAGGGTTTTACATTTGCAACTAAGATTAAAAATCAAGGATGGGGTTTCTACTGCTCCCTTAAGGAAGTCACCTATGTTGACCTAGTCAGAGAATTTTATCAGAATTTGCATTATGGGAGTGGGTCAGTGACTTCAACAGTCAAGGGTATTGATATTTGTTTGGATCCTAGTATATTGGGAGAAATACTACATTTGTCTAGTGAGGGTTACTCTTATATGGAACTCCCAGTAAAAGAAGAGGGGATCAGTGTTATTCTTGAGGGAACTTACTCAGGGAGTTTAAATAAATTGGAAGTAAAGATTTTGTCTATTGAGATGAGGATCCTACATCAGATGGTAACGAAGCTCTTCTTTCCTAGGAGTGGTAGGCATGATTTACTTTCCAGCAGAGATGTTTGTATCATGTTTCATGTCATCACTCAGACCCCCCTGAACCTCCCTGCACTGATGATAGAGGCCATGAGAGAGACTTTGAACAGATCCAAGGCACACTTGCCTTTTGGTATGGCCCTTACTTGAGTTTTTAGGAGGTTTGGAGTTTGCTGTGAGGGGGAGGCATCTACTAAGCTCTCTCATGTGGACACTTTCAACCAACACACCCTGCACCGAATGGGATTTACAAAGACTGATGGTGGTTGGATCAAGGGCTCTGAAGACAGAGCTGAAGACAGAGCAGAAGAAGAAGGTCCATCATCTCCTATCCATGACTTCAGGGCAGCATCACCAGATATCTAGTTCATTCCTGATACAGAGGTTGGCCCTTCAGAGTTCACTAGGATGCCCACACCAGTGTATCAGCCAGAGACCAGAGCACCTCCATCAGAGTTCAGACTGGCTGACGATCAGATCGAGCAGATATCACAGCGTGTGGCTTCTTTGCTATCTAGTCAGTGGAGCAGTACTACATTTGCACCAGGGGCCACTTCTTCTGATCAGACTTTGACTCCCCACATCTCCACTGTGTTTCAGATGTTATCAGATCAGTCCATCCGGATTCAGCAGCTTGAGGACACCGTCTGGAGACTGACTGGCAGAGTTCTTGACTTGCAGGGGCAAGTCTTAGCTTTGGCCCATCCTCAGCCACAGGAGTCCATTATTGAGGTCACAGACCTCACTGCAGAGGCTGGCAGGCTCAGAGGTGCACTGGAGGGTGGATATGAGTTACTGAGGAGAGAGATCCGAGGATCGAGTGAGCATGCATCCACTCAGTTCACTGCTCTACTTCAGTCTGTTTCCAGAGCACTGAACGTACTTGATTCCATCAGACTCACCCTGTCTGTTCAGTCCTTAGCCTCTCAGCGTTCTCACCCTCCCAGTTCATCTCGCTCTCCTGCTCGTGCCAGAGGCAGACGGGGTAGAGGGCGCACTTCTGATCGAGATCCATCAGCTCCTCATCCCATATCTGATGACTCCGATCCATGACTTGTCATGATCATTACTAGATCCTAGGTGTTAGTGTCTTGTTCTAGGATCTGTATTTTGGGGCCATGTATTGACATTAGCTGGTTGACTTTTATATTATGAACTATGTATTGAAACAATTATGGTTTTATGGTATCATCTTTTACTTATCTTTCTACCTTTTGTAATGATGTCAATCATATTTTGGTTATATATATTCTCCTTGTTGAAATATTGTCTTCTCTTTGTTGATGATTGCTGTTAATAATTGCTGTATTAAGGGGGAGCAAACATCAATGATAAATTCTAAAGGGGGAGAAATTAAAGAATATTTCAGAAAAAGAAGGGGAGTTAACCATGTTTGATGATGTCAAAAAGGGAGAGAAATTTAACAAAAAGAAATCCATCAAAAGCAAAACCATAAATTATGAGCAATTAAAGAAAAAGCAACCCATCAAAAGCAAAACTTCAAATTATGAGAAATTAATGAATGAATTGGAGAATTTAAAGAACAATATCAAAAGTAAAATACTAAGTACAATGCAAATAAGTAACTTTTAAATTACTTCTTTACATATGCTCTAATTTGCTTTAAAAATTTAAATATGCTCTGATATACTTTAAAATTCCAACTTGCTCTGATACATCTTTTGAAATTTTAATTTGCCTTGATACATCTTAAGAAATTTAACTTGCTCTGATACATCTTAAAATTCTTAACTTGCTTTGATACATTGTAAAATTTTTTTTCTGATACATTGTAAAATTATTTTTCTTGCTCTGATACATTGTAAAATTTTTTTTTCTCTTGCTCTGATACATCTTAAACTTAAAATGCTCTAATACACTTTCCAAATCAACTCTTAAACATGCTTTGGCACACATAATCATTTTTGCTCTGATACTAAAACTAAAATCAAATGAGAATGAGCAAATTTTCAAAATACAGCTTGCTCTGATAACAAAAATAAATTTTCTGCTCTAACATCAAAATCACATAATCCAATGAGCATATCTTCAAATCTTTAAGCAAATGGACAAACTATTTATGCATATGACCATTTGTATCACATGCCAAAAGAATCATACTCTTTTCAAGCATATGCACCTATAATGCATTCTTTTGAAATTCATGATTTGCATAAATGCTTTTGTTCAAGTATTTTGTCATCATCAAAAAGAGAGAGAATGTTGCTCCTAGATTGATTTTGATGATTACAAAGCAGATTGAAGGGATACAAATATTTTTTATTTGAAAAAGTCTTTATGCTCTTCAGGGGCAAAAATATAATTTTACCAAAACCCTGATTTGATAGTATCATTTGATAGAACAAATGATTTGTGATCTATTGGTGAAAATTTTATTATTTTTGGACTTATATTTTTGAAGTTATGAATGTTTGAAGTGCATGAGTCGACTCATGAGTCAACTCATGGCACAATGAGCTGCTTGGCACGCTAAAATTTCTGTTGGCACGCTACTTTTTTGGCTTGGCACGACTTGTGAGTCGACTCATGAGTCGACCCACAAGGCATGAGTCGACTCATGAGTCGACCTCTGCTAGTGTGGGCCAAAATTTTCAAAAACCTCATTTTCTGGCTGTTGCAACAGAGGTCGACTCATGAGTCGACCCCTGAAGCATGAGTCGACTCATGAGTCGACCCCTGCGACGGAAATTATCCGCAACGGCTAGTTTTTAACCCATTTTAGTTGCTTTTAATGCTCATTCAAAGTGCTCTAACGGCTCTTTTTCTGCCTAGAATGTTTTTCTTTGTTTCTTAAAGCTATAAAAGGTTTCAAAAGGTGGAAAACAAGGAAGACATATACAAGAGATTTGAAAGAGAAAAGCAAGATATTAAGAAAAGAAAGAAGAGCATTCAAGAGGGCATTCAAGAGCATTCAAAAGAGAGGATTTCTCAAGCCAACTTTTCAACCTTAATCAAGAGCTCATTTAAAGCCTTCAAGAAGCCTTCAATCAAAGCTCACCAACTCCTCAAGCATTCATTCAACTCTTCATCCACTTTGAGGAAATTCAAAAGGGGCTTCTTCATTTGAGTAAAGTGTATTTAATGTTATATTCGCTCATTTAAGGAGCTATTCTTGTACTTATTTGTGCTCTAAACTGTGTTACTCTTTGTGAGTAATTGTTTTTGTTTTGGAGGGTTTTCAAAACAAGGGAAGGTTGATCCGAACCTGAAATCGGAGTGTATTGGGTTGGCTTGTATCCGGGAAACAAGTGGACTAGCTTGGGATAGCTAGTGTCGGAGTTTCCGACGTTTGTATTCGGGTTGAATACAAGTATAGTGGATTGGAATTTCCAAGTAGAAGCTTGGGGAGTGGATGTAGGTGCAAGGTTGGCACCGAACCACTATAAATCCTTGTGTTTGTGGTGTGCTTTATTGTTTCTCTTTAATTCTTCATTATATCCTTGCATTCTTGCTTTAGGTAATTAATCTTGAACTAAAGTCTTTCTCCTCATTCATCAAGCTTTTGACAAATACTTTTCATAAGTAATTAGTTAAGCTTAAAATTTTTAAAAACCCAATTCATCCCCCCCTCTTGGGTTGCATAGCTGGGCAACATGTGATAATAACTATAGCTTCAAACTCTGTAAAGTCAGGATGTCATTTTTTAGTAACAGTATGTCATCCACATACAGCACAAAAAAATGACCACAGAATCAGAAGCTCATTTATAGACACAAGGCTCTTCTTCATTTCTAATGAAGCCATACATTTTGATTACTTTATCAAAATGCATGTTCCAACTTCTCGATGCCTGCTTAAGTCCATAAATTGACTTTTTTAGCTTGCACACTTTTGACTCGTCTGTGGATGTGAACCCTTCAGGTTGTATCATATACACCTCTTCTTCCAGCTCTCCATTAAGAAAAGTGATTTTGACATCCATCTGTCAGATCTCATAATTTAAATGTGCAGTGACAGCAACCATAATCCAGATAGACTTGAGCATTGCCACAGGAGAGAACGTCTCGTCATAGTCAATACCATAACACTAACGGTCACCCTTAGCAACTAGATGGGCCTTATAGGTCTCTACCTTCCCATCCGCTCCTCTTTTTCTCTTAAAAATCTATTTATACCTGATGGGTTTTATCCCTTCAGATGGATCAACTAGTGTCCAGACACTATTCATCTCCATGGACTCCATATCGGACTTCATGGCCTCAAGCCATTTTTGAGAGTTGGGCCTTTGCATGGCCTCCATATAGGTGATCGGATCCTCATCGTTCCATCAAGTTCAATAGGATCACCGTCCTGGATCAGAAAATCATAGTATCTATCCGACTAATGCAGTACTCTACCGGATCTTCTTAATGGTGCCTCTACTGGCTCCGAATTTAATTCATCAATCGAACCCAATTCTGTATATGTCAGTCCTTCCACCTCATGAACTTCATCAAGTTCAATTTTACAGGTATTAGCTTCTTTACCAAGGAACTCTTTTTTCAAAAAGACTACCCAAATGCTGACAAACACCTTTTGTTCTACAGCAAGGTAGAAGTAGTACCCTTTAGTTTCGTTTGGATACCCTACAAACAAGCATCTATCGAACTTTAGTCCAAGCTTATCTGTCTTTAAACACTTGACATAAGTTGAACACCCCAGATCTTAAGATGTAAGAGCACCGGCTTATGTCCAGTCCATATCTCATATGGAGTTTTATCGACAGACTTGCTGGGCACCTTATTTAAAATATAGCAGGCAATCTCTAGAGCATATCTCCAAAAGGATATTGGCAAACTGAAAAAGTCCATCACGGATCGAACCATGTCTAATAAGGTTCGATTCCTCCTCTCGGACATACCATTATATTGTGGTGTTCCAGAAGGGATCCATTATGAGAGAATCTCATTCTCTTCTAAATATGTCAGAAACTCACTAGTAAGGTGTTCACCTCCTCGGCCTGACCGAAGGATCTTAATACTCTTTCCAGTTTGTTTCTCTACTTTAGCACGGAATCGTTTGAACATTTCAAATGATTCTGACTTATGCTTCATAAGATAGACATACCCATACCTCGATAGGTCGTCTGTAAACGTAATGAAGTAATAGTATCCTCTTCTGGTACTTATGTTCATAGACCCACATACATCAGTATGTATTAGACCTAGGATATCACTGGCTCTTTCACCTTTTTCTTTAAAAAGTGACTTAGTCATCTTACCAAGTAGACAAGATTCACAGTAGGCAATGATTCACAATCATCTATCTCAAGGATATATTCCTTGATCAACCTGTCAATCCTATTCTTGTTCACATGACCAAGCCTACAATATCAAAGGTAGGATTCACTGACATTATCTATTTTGGGGCATTTACTAGGTGTGTACATTACACTAACAGACCGTGATATTATGTATATGCCATGTTTTAATTATCCACGCATAATTGTAGTATCATTCATAATGATATCACAAAAATTATCTTTTATTATAAACTTATAACCAAGTTTGGCTAAAAGACCTACAGAGATGACATTCATCATAAAGGAGGGACAATAATGACAATCATCTGACATAACACTACTGGACTCAAAGACAAGCTACAAAATTCTCAAGACCAGAACTGGAACAAGGCTTCCATCTCCAACGTTAGGGAATCGCTCGTCCTCTCAAAATTTTTTACTTACCTGCAGTCCCTTGTGAAGCAACCACTTGCCTCTTTCTCTTGTTCTTAGGCCTGTTTGGGTCAAGGGTGGCTATATAAGCAGGATAATTTTTTTTTCAATGACCCAGCTTCTTACAGAAGAAGCATTCTACCTGGCTCTTGTCAATTTTTAATGATTTGCTCTGCTTGAGATCGGTGGCATGGGATTTTTGCATCTTTTTCTTCTTTCCTCTTCTAAAGGATCGACGCCCTGTAGATGAACCTCCCACTAAATTTACTGGCTCCTTTTGGAGCTGGTGGTCTTTCTTAAAAGTTTGCAGTAATCCTAGCAAACCATGATAGTTTACTATAGGCTTTGTCATTCTATAATGACTGAGAAAGGATAGGTAAGATTTTGATAGCGAATTGAGGATAGCATCCTTGCCTAACTATTCATACAATGAAAAGCTAAGTTTGCTAAGGCATTCAATCTATTCAATCATGTATAATACATGATCGATGACTGAAGCTCTCTTTTGCATACGAGCATTGAATACTGTACAGGAGATTTTATGACTCTCTGCATCCTCAGGGGTGCCGAAGAACTCATTCAATATTTGAATCATCTCCTCAGGCTGCACATCCTCGAACTTACGACTAAGTTTATCGTTCATGACTGCCCTCATCATGCAACGCATAGTCGTACAATCATTGAGCCACTTCATGTAAGTATCTCTCGCAGTATGAGGAGCATTGACTGTAGGTTCTTCAGGTGCCTGATCCGTAAGGACATACAAAATCCTCTCGTGCTCCAACACGATCTTCAACTTTCAATATCAGCTATCGAAGTTGGGTCCGGTGAGCTTATCGCTGTCCAACAGCAAACGAAGGGATAATGTATTGGCCATAACTGAAAGGAGAAAACATTAGCCTATTGGTACATGAATTTTTTTTTTTTTTTAATCCTGAAGACATGGACTTTAGTCTAAAGGTCCTCCCACTATTTTTTGTGAATTGATAGCCTCTACCTCCAACTCAAAGAATTACATTAATTCTTTAGCGCGTACAAGAATCCACATGGACTGCATTCGGGCCTGAGTGTGGCTCGACCAATCCTAGTGCATCCATGGGTAGGTTTATAATCAATTGTTTCTTCAAACAACTTCTACCATTGAATTTTATCCCAGACATCCCTTCAACAGGCGTGTGGTGCTTCCACTGAAAATTCTGGTTAGGTCCAACCATTAACATGACACATCAAGTGCATCTAACAAATGAATGTCCAGATCCGAGTGTGGCTCGACCAACCTGAGCATTGATCTGAAGATACATTATGATAGTCATATGATGAATGACAATTCCAATACGTAATAAATACCAGGTGTGTGGTGCCTCCAATGCCTATTTAGAATATTGGACTCATTATCATACACCTTAATGGGAGGCAATGACCAAGTTATCTCATAACTTTATCACTTTATGGACCTAATAATTTAGAGAATTTGATTTCATTGATCTGAGAATAAGAGAAAAAGTCAACCTGCAAACTATAAATCCTTCCACTGACTTCACCAAGTCATGTAAAGGATTAAACACAAACTGATCTAAAAATACCTAAATTAGTCACACCGATTCACCTTGATGGCATGGGTCTGTACGAATCGACTAGTGACCTAATCAAAACATAATCTACTATGTTGGCCAGGTAAGTAAGATCAGCGGAAGGGATCTACCCTTAACTCACCATAGATGCATCTAGGTGAATAGCTCCCAATTAAAAACTACTTGATCGAGTCTGCAAAACTTACCTTAGACACCAACTGGTTAATTAGTTTTAATTTGGTACACCAGAAGATTCAGGCTCAACCATGGAGCCATGATTATGGTCCATTTATTAGGGTCAAACACATGGACTTGATCAAACTTTAACTACTGAGATTGATTTAGAGAAATACTGACTTAATCTAATTCAATACTTGATTAGATTTAATTAATTTCTCTACTTGGTCTATATGTGTTCCTAACCCTAGGTCTAACCCATTAAAGGACCTGATTCATGCTAACCCTTTGTTCATCATATTATGTGGTATCTTAATGATCTTCAATTCTCAATTCTAGATTATTCAAACTTAATTCAAAATTAAGTGTGTGAAACGTGTATTTCAGTTTGTAGAACTATTCTACAAGAATTTCAAGTGAAGCATACCATATATTTCAACACATAAAAATAAATTTTTATAATATATTTAATAATTAAACATACATAGATATGATCTAAACTTTATTCATACATCTCATGTATCATGATAACTTTTAGATCAATATCAATTACATCATATGTAACATACAATTCAGATCTAAAATAATTTTATATCTAAATTTTATTCTATTATAATAAATTATAAATTACTTTAGATCTAATCTAAATATATTTATGATCCAAATAATACATAAAAGTCTGTTCACTTTTCTTCTTCATGAAACTGGATCACAACGACACCCCTATATGTCATAAGAGAATCCATCGAATAGGTAAAAGAGAGATTAATCTCTTTAATCTTTTATGATCGGACGGTCTGGTCATCTCATCAATCTAAGTACTAGGCTACTAAGATCTAAAATCTAATTTTATATATAATTATATCAACATGTAATTATTGACAAAACTATTTTATGTCTTGAACATATCCTTGATCTCATCAATTATTTTTTTCATCTAATCTAATTAGATTTGATGTATCATATACATCATATCAAATCTAAAACTTATCTTATACTAATTATAAAATACTAATTTTAAATTTTATATCAAATAGATAAATAATTGATACAAATATGAATGCATAAGAAATTAATTTCTGATAAAATCTATTTTCGCACAGTGCTAAATTATGATAGGATTCAGATCTAAATATTCATCAAAATAGATTCAATTTAAATCTGAAATAATCCTCACTTCATAAAAAAATAATAATAAAATTAAAATTCTATTAAAATAGATTTTTAATTCATATTAATTTTTATCAAAAATTTAGCAATAGCAAAATTCTGTTATAATAAATTTATAACAATCTCAATCAACCATTGATTAAGCACCTCTAATCCAATCAAAATCAGATCAAAAATTTTATATAAATATATTTAAATAAGATTTAATATCATATAAAAAATATTAATTATATCTCATATAAATAATCATAAAAAATCTTATTTTGTATGCATATATTTCAGGCCTGCTGTGATACCAGTTGAAGGGAAGGAAACAGTTTTCCTCCAGAATGTCCAGGTTGCATCTAAAAATTTTTTTTAATATTCTACTTATTTAAGGATCAAATTCTTACTTAAATTGTAGTGAAACTAGAGATCAAATCTCAAATTATCTGATATAAACCTTCACGGAGGCCTAATGTAGATCCTCTATTTTGCATGCATGTCAGACGTCATAGGAAAGCAGGATGAATTCCAATCCAATTGACTTCGTAACTCAATCAATCGAAGGATGAGATATGATGATGTGACATCTCACATCAGTAGGTAAGATGTCTAAGAAGGATCCACACCCAAAGAGAGGAGGTAGCAACAAAGGGAGAGATGTAGAAGATGAAGGACCTCTCTTTTCACACGCCTGTCTCTCTCTCTTTTTCTCCTCTCTCAATTTAATTTGTTTGCTATTCTATTCTCTTCTCTCATTTATAGGTAAAGACCCTCTCTATTTGTAGATAATTCTCATGATCGAATGAGAGAATGACTCTTTATTCAAATCTGATTTGAATTGGTCCAATACTCATGAAAGAAGGACTCCTATATGAGATATAATTACCATCACTTATGACATCCACTTTGCACCCACTCCCACACCCACTTGGGATGCCCCAAATAAGCATCAAACCAATTTTTGGTCATGCTTTATGAGTGGGTATTCTCAGTGCAAGTAGGAATACTCATATCTCATCCAAAATAGGTCCGATTCGAATCTGATTCGAAGTCGGTTCAAAATAATTTCGAAATGTTGTCAATTCTAAAATCTTTAAGACTTTTGTATCGAGTCTAACTTAGATTTTGAACCTATTTAAGTCTAATTAATTCAGATCTAATTTAAAATTAATTAGTACTTAAATCTAATCTTTCATATGTTTCATGGATCATAGATAGAAATTGTTCATCTCCAGAATTGAACCTGAACCTCATGTGTAGTGCTAGCTAGACATAGTCAACTTTTCAATTCTGTTTGATCCATAACTCAATTCTCAATCAAGTTAGCTTATATGTTCAATCAAGTCAAGTACTTTCAGATTGGACATATAAACATAGGTCAATTCCTTCCTACTTTGTCTGACTTGTGTGCGTGACTCCATAGGTTCAAACACTAAGCCGGTAGCACAAAAACTAATTTCTGCACTAATCGAGATACTATCTAGCAATGGTTTTCGATGTCCAGATAAGTCAAATTATCATAAAGAAATATTTTAGAACCCATACTCATGGTTACCGCATAATTCATCCTTTTGACCCTGGATGCTCTAGGATGGTCTCAGGTTAACTATCAATCAAGATTGCTTCATCCATATTGTATTTCAACCTTTCAAATCTATCTCATGGATTATCTTGACCAAGGCTTTACTAAATTGAAATACAATGATACATCAACTTCAATAATCTGGAGGGATCAATCCCATCTTGATCCACACACAGACTTCACAAGTACTTGACTGTACCCAGTAGCCTTCCATCACTGCAATAAAAATCCAGGTAGTTCGGCACCAAAGTACAGTGAGTTACTTACAAGTCACTATGGTGATCTCAGGTCTGAAGGATATTTATACCTATGTATTTCGTGAGCAGCTCTTGACAGTCGAACGCTCAACAGGTGAGTCACTTGTTCAATGATGATATACCCTAACATCTCACCTGCATGCCATACCAGTATCACCACACTCCTTGATTTAGAGGACAACCAACCCATATGGCACACAACGACCTTCACTCGATAAACTTCATCATCCCTTAATGACATATCATTTGATCGTGAACTTGTTTAAGAACTATACGATAAATCCTCTCTTTATCGTACACTAGCATCGTTCTAGGGACTTCATCACAGTACAAGAGTTCAAGGAAGATGTCACTTTGTGATAAAAAATATCAAAATAACTATAATTCAATAATCAATAATTCATATACAAGGATGAACTCAATCATCACACGATTGATTTTAGGGCACAATTTTCAACACCTCTGGCACCTCATAGATCTAGCAGGATCTTCCGATCTCCTAAGAGATACATGGGTATGCTTACAGAAGAAGTAAAGAAAATATTTCTTATGAGAGATAGGGGTCATGGTGATGATCCCAATACTTTTGATGAAGTGATGTATGACATCGATTTTGAAAAATAGTTAGATATTATGAAATCAGAAATTGACTTGATGCACTCGAATCAAGTCTAGACTTTAGTGGATCCACCTGAAGGTATTGTACCTATTAGATATAAATAGATCTACAAAAGAAAGATAGGTATCGATGGTAAGGTAGAGACCTATAAAGCTAGGCTTGTGGCTAAAGGTTACAGTCAGCATGAGGCCATTGACTATCAGAAAACTTTCTCATCCGTAGCTATTCTGAAATTCATCCGCACTTTACTTGCTGTTGCAGCTTATTTCGATTATGAAATCTGACAGATGGATGTGAAAATTACTTTTTTGAATAGATATCTTGAGGAAGATATCCGGTGATGGTGATCACAGAGTCTGCAAGTTGCAAAGGTCCATATACGGATTAAATCAAGCTTCTCAGAGTTGGAATCATCATTTTGATGAGGCAATCAAATCATTTGACTTCATCAAAAATGAAGAGGAACCTTGTGTTTACAAGAGGGTCAGTGGGAGTGTGATCACCTTCTTCGTATTGTATATGGATGATATTCTTCTCATTGGGAACGACATTCCTATGCCGACCATGGTCAAAAGATGATTGTCCTAAGAATTCTCCATGAAAGACCTAGGGGAAGCATCCTATATTCTTGGAATAAAAGTCTATAGGGATAAATCTAAATGGATGCTTGGCCTGTCACAAAAGCTGTACATAGAGAAGGTGCTGAAGAGGTTCAGTATGAAAAACTCCAAGAGAGGTCTCTTACCTCTTAGGCATAGTATTAGTCTCTCAAAGATGATATGTTTGACCACATCGAGGAGGTACAGTGCATGAGTAGAATTTCTTATGCCTCGGCTATAGGGAGCCTCATATATGCCATGCTATATACTCGACCTGATATTATCCTTGCTGTGAGTGTCACAAGCAAATATCAATCGAATCCAAGCAAGGAGCACCGGATAGCTGTGAAGAATATTCTTAAGTACTTAAGAAGGACTAAGAATTTATTCTTGATCTTTGGAGGAGATTCTGAGTTGCGAGTAGAGGGTGTATTCTTCTTCGATATATTAGAAGGATTCTGAATATACGATCAATAGAGGCTGAATATGCTGTAGATATGTTGGATGAATTCTAACTCTAATGTTAGTTGTAGAACTGGATGTCATGTCATAACACAGTACTGTAAAGACAATAGCACTATAGCCTTTGCTAAGGAGCACAAATTCTCATCAGAAGTCTAAACACATAAAGCAGTAGTGTACGCGACTACCTCATATCGAGGTGCAAAGAGTAGACTCCACGGATAACATGGCAGACTCACTGATTAAGCAGTTGAGCCAACCAAAAATGAAAGTCCACCTTGAAATGATGGGACTTAGATTTGTGAACAATTAGCTTTAGTCCAAGTGGGAGATTGTTAGATGTATATCCTAGAAGTCAACATGGCTAACACATTGTAATAAATCTAGGACATAATTTTATACTTAATATATTGATATAATCAATAAAGAGTATTTTTTTTCATTCAAGTGTGATGTGTCTTTAAATCATCTATGAAATTAGCTTCGATATATATTCTCAAAGTATTGAGAATTAGAGATATATATTTAATTCCTAAATACTCCCGATCATAGGATCATCATGAAGATGATGATGGATCCAGACAGGCTGACACACAAATCACTTCCTTTCAAAAAAGATGGGTCTCTAGTCTACTGTGTAGAGACACAAGGTAACAAGTACGGATGGTTGTTAAAGAACAACTAGCACTGAGTGTGATCATACGAGAGATCACTTAAATTTTTATTCAATCGTCATGATTGTCTCGATGTTGTAGTTGTGTGACTGATCTTTTGACTTAAGATGGTACTGCTACTCGCAGTGAGGCTGCTGGAGTTTGATTGACACATGAACATGAATCTCAATGAGTCCTTGTAGTGGATGTTGGCGACAGTTGGTCCACTGTAAGAGTGGAGTGTGCATCAAGATAAGATCTATCGACCTTGATAGAGAGGAGTAGTCCTATGAAATTTGAGAGGCTAAGTCTAAGAGTCTGTGGCCACAGCAGTGTGATTGATGAAAAAGAGTTTTCATAGAAGTCACAACTAGACTTCAGCTAATCAATCTATCGTATGACTGATGTTGAGGTTTGACAATTTATCCATGACCTACCATCTAGTCGGGACTCACGATAGAGGGACTAAATCATACGTTAACTACACCTAGAGATTCATTTCAGTTCTACTGAGTTACCACTACATACTGCTAGGTGTCATTAATAGATTGTGAGAGTTCACTAAGATTGTTCTGAATTGATAATCTTTATTGAGTTAGAGTAGAATTGTTTCAATCCATTGAAAAGAGTTTCAATGATATGATGATAGAGATCATTGTATATCTCACTACCAGATAAAATTGAACCTATGAGATCACACAACAAAGTGATTAGGTCTGGAATAAGTAATTGAGCTTATGAAGTGTCAATTGGGTTTAGAGAAATCCATTGGGTTCATGGTAACTTTGCTAGCATATAATTGGACCCAATTCCTCTTTCTGTTGGGATTACTTATTTGATAAGTTAATTCTAACTTAATTACCTACTAATAATCTATATGAATAAGATTCATGAGACTCTAATTATTGGGTGTCTAAGGTTATAGATCGCATAAATTAAAGGTGCAAGTCTCTTTTGAATCTCCTTGATAGTTATTATGGGGCACCACTTTGATTTGATCAATTTGGGCATGTCCATTAATTAGAGGGCCTTTGATTTTCATATGGGGTGTCTTTTGGATGCAAAAGAGGATATCTAATTATAGGTGCAAAGGCTCCAATAGTTGGCGCCTAACGGGCTTCCTAATGTAAGTGGATAACTCAAGTTAATAAGAATCCTAATGCAAGTAGAACTTGTACTATGAGATTGAATAGGATTCAATCCTTATGTCTATTTAAAGGGATCTCTCTTAAGATCCCTAGAGCATCAAAATCAGCAGTCTCTCACACCCAAATACTCTCCTCATGCCCTCTCTTCCTCTCCCTTTCTCTTTTCTTGGGTGTTCTATACACCCCTTCCTTGGGACGCACATCCCAAGAAGTTTCTGTCTAAAGAAGTTTGGGTGACTCTTTCTTACTGGTTTCTAGAATCTGATAGCAGCACATAACAAAGAAAAATTTTAGAGAAGACGAAAAGAAAAAAATCAAAGAGAAAGATCAAGTGTTGATCGCAATCCAGACTTCGTTCAGATTCAGCAGGCTGAATTTTGGAGAATCAAAATTCATATTATAAAGAGCTATTTCAAGCTGATCCTGAGTGGATACTCATAGAGATCAGACACTTATGCGACTAACAGAAAGTCTCGTCTCTTTCAGATCTAGTTTTGAAGAAAGAGATTGCGAAACAGGTATGTGATTTGATCACAATCTGAATTTCAGCATATATCAATTTCAGCATATGAAATAGATCTATGTGATCTTATATTTTTATGTATATATAATTTAAATTAAAATTATTTTAATCTTATTCTCCACTGTGGTGTTTAAAAAATAAAGTTTTGAAACATACATGCATGCACCAAACTCCGAATTTCAATATGTAGAACTCAAAAAATTGGAAGGAGTTCTAATGGGCAATCATGTTATAGCAAAGGTTAAAGGAAAAGGGACCATGGAATTGAATTTCACTTCTAGATAGAAATTGACTTTGCTCAATGTATTTCATGTTCCTGAAATTAAGAAAAAATTAGTTTCTACCAGTTTGCTTTCTAAGAAAGGATTCAAAATTGTAATAGAATCTCATAATCTAATAGTTTCCAAGGATGGCTTGTTTGTAGGAAAAAGATACTTTTATGATGGATTGTTCAAATTTAGTATTAATAAAGTGAATTTAATTTCTATCAAGAATTTAAGGTATTAGCGACGGTATTTTTGCTGTCGCTAATGGGGTATTAGCAATGACATTACCAACGATAACTTTTTCATTGATAATAATTTATTAAATTTAATAAATTATTTATTAAATTTATTAGCAATGGTACTATTAGCAATAGCAATAATCATTAGCGATGGTACTATTAGCGACAGATCTAGCCATCATAAAAAAGAAAAAAAAATATTTATTAAATTTATTAGCAATCGTAAAAAGAGTATTAGCGACGGTTATCACCGTCTCTAATAAAAAAATTTATTTATTAAATTTATTAGTGATGACAGGAAGCATATTAGTGATGGTATTTATCGTTGCTAATAATCTATAATTTTTTTCTATTTTTCTCTGAATATGATATAATTTTAAATTTTAAAATTTATCTTCACTATTTATTATCTAAATAATTATTGTTAGAGTATCGTCATAAAATATCGTATCGATCTGATAGCCCTAGCTATGTCGATCAATAAAATTTGATTTCAATAGCTACAAATGACTGCATAATGATCTGATAGATAGAGACCACCGATAAATTCAAAAATATAAAAATTTATAACAATAATCTTGATGATATTTATAGTATACTATCAAAATTTTACTTCAATCAGACATCAATATCATCATCAATTTAGTACGGAATGATTTGGATCGTTCAATAAAAATTGAGTGATCAAAAAGCCAAACGACGTCCGATTATAAGGTAATTTTTTAGATAAATGATCTTTGCTACTACGTTGATTGTTTGTACGGTGGTGATCGTAAAATTCAAATCACACGTGTATGAACAATCCAAAACTAAATATCGCTTGATACTCATACTTAAAGTTCTTAAGTAATTATACTTATGCTTTTATAAGATCTGCTTAACATAGATGGTTCATATACATGCAGTTTGAATTTTACAATTATCACCATACAAATGATTAAAGTAGTAGCAAAAATTATCTTAATCGGATATCATTTGGCCTTTTGATCACTCATTTTTTATTTAATAGTCGAAATCATCTCATACTAATTTGATCATGATAATGATGTTCGATTGAAGTACAATTTTGATAGTATGCTACAAATATTATCAAGATCATCATTGCAAATTTTTGAACCTATCAGTGGTCTCTATCTATTAGATCATTATGCGATCGTTCATGACCGTCAAAATTAAATTTTATTGATCGACATAACTAGAGCTATCGGATCGAGGTGATCTTTTGTGACGATACTCTAATGATAATTATTTAGATAATGAATGATAAAGATAGACTTTAAATTCTAAAATTATACCATAATTAGAGAAAAATAGCAATAAATTTTTTATTAATTTGACCTATAATTATTAGCAATGAATTTTTTTATTATTAGCGATGGTGTTTAGCGATCGCTAGTAATTTTTTCCTTTCCCACCTATTATCTTCCCCATGCATCCTCATTTTCCACCACCCCCTTCCCTGCACGCCCTGGTTTTCCCCCACCCCCTTACCCATGTGCGTATCATCTTCCCCGAGCTCTCCCCTTACCATCGACCGCCTCCTCCTCCCCCTACTGCTTCTCTTATCAGATCAGCCCTCCGCCACCTCTCCTTGTTGGATCGGCCCCTCGCTGCCTTTCCTTGCCAGATCGGGCCGTCGACTGCCTCCCCCTTTTCCCCCAGTCGCTCCCCCTACCGGATTGGCCCCCCACTGCCTCCCCTTATTGGATCAGCCCACCGCCTCCCCCTTGCTGGATTGGGCCCCCTGCTGCCTCTCCCTTGCCAGATTGAGCCCCCCACCGCCTCCCCCCACCGATCCTTTTGCTGGATCGGCCCCCCGTTGCCTCCCCTTGCTGGATCGGCATCCCACCCCTCTCTTTGCTAGATCAGGCTCCCCACCGCCTCTCTCTTATCGGATCGAGCCCCCCACTACCTCCTCTTACCGGATGAGCCCCTCAGCTGCCTCCTGCCTCCCGCCTCTCCAAGCCCTCGATCGTGAGCCCTCAGCCGCCTCCCTAAGCCCCCAACCGCCTATCGCCTCCCCGAGCCCTCGGCCATGAGCCTCCGACCGCCTCCTGCCTTCTTGAGCCTCCGACCGTGAGCACCCGACCACCTCATTGAGCCCTTGGCTGCCTCTCACCTCCTGAGCCCCCGACCCTAAGCCTCCGACCGTGAGACCCCGGCCACCTCCCGCCTCCTTGAGCCCCTGACTACGAGCACCCAACCACCTCCCTGAGCCCTCAGCCACCTCCCACCTCCCCGAGCCCACAGTCGTGCCCTCGATAGCCTCTCTCCTCCTTGAGCCCTCGACTGTGAGCCCCCAATCGCCTCTCGCCTCCCGGAGCCCTGACCGCGATCCTACTAAGCCCCCGACCGTGAGCCCCTAGCCACCTCCCGCCTCCCCGAGCCCCAGCTGCAATCCTACTAAGGTAATTGCAAACATCTCTAGGCTCAAGGGCTTCATGGATTCCATGTTTACGCTTTTGGTGACACCACCAATGATTATATATCTACTAGTAGTGAGCTCTTGTTTTGAGATTTAACATTGTCTGTGATTGAAGTGTTTGATTTGTGGATTATTCTAATATTCTTTTCGAATGCAAGGCTACATTTTAATCCTGCTGGAAAGGAATATGGGGCACCTAAAGATGAGAACCGCCATGCTGATGATCTTAAAAATTTGATTGCTAGCGAAGATGGTATGATCTATTTATCATGACCACTTTATGATGCTACATTATTATTTTCATAATATTTAAAAATGATAACTTGGTATTAGAAGTGGGGTTTTACTTATGCTTGAGCAGGTTTACTGAAGCATTATGCATAGCTGGTTACTAAAATACTAGATGTTTATATGGTTTTGGTTTGATGTTTCAGGAACTATTAATTTTAGCATTATTTTTTTTATATTTAATATATTTTTAATGAGATATTATTCTTTCTATCTTTTAAACTTTTTCATATTTATTCTCTTTTGCAGATTCCTCTTAGTGGATCAAATTTCATTATTGAAAGGACTGTTGTTGTCCATGCCGATCCTGATGACCTCGAAAAAGGTAAACTTGACTCAGATATTCATGTTAACTTCATATTTTATTAATTTTAGATATTAACATTGGATGATGTGGAATAATTAGCATCAATTTGTATATATATTATTTTTTATTTTTTATTTATTATTTATTGCATCAAAAGCATGCATGAGCTAGCAAGTCATTAAAATCTCCATCTCTGTTAATGTTAGCATCTAATAATTTGCTTATTTCTCTTTTACATATTGAAACTATGTTATAATTTTTATAATTACTCTAATTGATTTATGTCACTCAATGCCATTTTATTATCTTGATTGCATGCTTATACATAATTTTTTTAGTATATTTTATTTTTGTTCCTATTTTTAGATTTCAATTTGTTAAGATGCTCACTCATGGAGATGCTACATCTATATGCCACCTATTTATTTTATATGTATGTAATTTTTAAACTTATAAAATAGATTTATAAAATTATATAATTTATATTTTTAATATAATATAATTAATTTTTTATTTATAATTATGTTAAATAATTATTATTTTATTTATAATAGATTTAAAAAATAATTATAAAATAAGTTTTAAAATATTTAATTATAATTTTTTAAAAAAAATAAAAACTACTAGCGATAGTATTTTCATCTCTAATATTTATTTTTAATTTTAATTAAAAGTAAAAAATATTAGCGATGTCATTAGTGACTGTTAAGCTATCGCTAATATTTTTTTTAAATTTTAGTTAAAAATTTAAAAAAGTATTAGCAATGGCAATACCATCATACCGTTTTTAATTATCATTATTAGTGATGATAATTTTACCGTCACTAATAATGAGGATATTTTCATCGAATTTTTAGCAACGACAAGTTATCACTAATAGCATTAGCGACTGCAAACTGACTATTAGTGACGGTAATTAGCCATCGCTAATAGTCAGTTTTCTTATAGTGTTTATTGTGGTATGCTAGACTAGGATATTTAAATTTTGGTTCTATGAAATTTATATCCAAAAATGGTTATATTACTTGCAAACATGAGCACTTAGATAAGTGTGAAATATGCATATAAGCAAAAATGACAAAAAAATCTTTTCCTAGTGCACAAAGAAATACACAATTATTAGATCTTGTGCATTCCGACATTTGTGAATTAAATGGACAATTAACTAGAGGAGACGAGATATTTTATAACTTTCATAGAAGATTATTCTAGATTCACCTATATTTATTTAATTAAAACAAAATATGAAGCATTTTAAAAATTTAAGGAATACAAATCTGTTGTGGAGAATTAAAAGGATAGAAAAATTAAAGTTCTAAGAAGTGACAAAGGTGGGGAGTATTTTTCTGCTGAATTTGATAATTTTTGTGAAGAGAATAGTTTGATACATCAAAAAAGTGCTCCTTATACACCACAATAGAATGGTTTAGTTGAAAGAAAAAATAGGTCCTTGGTTGACATGACAAATGCTATGTTGTTGAATGCACATTTATCACATGATTTACGGGGTGAAGCCTTATTAACTACATGTCATATACTTAATAGAGTTCCTTCTAAGAGTATTAAGAATTCACCTTGTGAGCTTTGGAACAAAAAAGAAACCAAACTTAGACTATTTTAAAGTGTGGGGGTGCCTAGCATTCTATAGAGTTCTTGATCCACAAAGAACAAGCTTGGACTTAAAGGAATGAAAAGCATTTTTGTTGGTTATACACAACATTCAAAATCATATAGACTTTTAGGTTTACAATCAAATATTATTGTTGAACCTATACGTGTTGAGTTTACTAAAAATAGATTTTTATATAATTCTCATGATAAATTTGAATGTGATCAAAATGCTTTGGCTCCAAATAGTGAACAAGATGACTTAACTTCTAGTGCTATATTAAATAAAAGAAAAAAGAATGATATTCAATTTGATCTTAGAAGAAGTCAAAGAGTCAGAAAAGAAAAACACTCAGATTCTGATTTTATTTCCTCTCAAGCAATAGTGTTTCTTGTGGAAGGAAGTAGAACCATTGTGTATAATAAAATATCTATTTTATTAAATATTGAAGATAATCCAAAAACTTTCAGAGAGGCTATGTCTTCAAGGGATACAGCCTTTTGGAAAGAAGCAATAAATGATGAAATAGATTCTATCTTATCAAATAAAATATGGTTTTGGTGGATCCACCTCCTAGATCAAAATCCATAGGTTGCAAATAGGTATTTAGAAGGAAATATAATACAAATAGTTTGGTGCAAACCTTTAAGGTAAGATTAGTTGCTAAAAGTTTCACACAAAAAGAAGGCATTGACTATTTTGACACTTATGCTTTAGTAGCAAGAATAACATCTATAAGAGTGCTTCTAACTTTGACATCTATTTATAAATTATATGTGCACCAAATGGATGTTAAACAACCTTTTTAAATGGAGATCTAAATGAAGAAATATACATGGAACAACCTGAAGGTTTTGTGCTTCTTGAAAATGAAAGGAAAGCTTGTAAATTAATAATATCTTTTTATAGATTAAAACAAGCTCCAAAGCAATGGCATGAAATGTTTGATAGTGCTATACTTTCTAATGGATTTGTACATAATAATGTAGATCAGTGTATTTACTCTAAGTTTACAAAAGACTATAGTGTAATCATATGTCTTTATATAGATGATATGCTGATATTAATTCGCACAAATATGCTTGGAGTTGTTGAAACCAAGAAATTTCTAACTTTAGTTTTTAAAATGAAAGATCTTAGTGAAGTTGATACAATCTTGGGAATTAAAGTCAAAAGATATAAAGAAGGAATATCACTAAATCAGTCACATTATATAGAAAAAATTCTTCACAAATTTAACTATTTAGGAATTAAGGAGTTTAACGCTCCTTATGATTCTAGTGCAAAGTTTGCTAAAAATTATGGTAGAGTTGTGGCACAATTAGAATATGCTAGTGCCATAGGCAGTATAATGCATGCAGCATATTGTACTAGACCGGATGTAGCCTTTGCTATTTGTAAACTTCCAAGACTTACAAGTAAACCAAGCAATGATCATTGGAAGGCTATTACAGAGTACTTGGATATTTAAAGAAAACCAAAAACTTGGGAATTTGTTAGTTTTCCTAATACTTTAGAAGGATTTTCTGATGCTAGTTGGATAACTAGTGTTGATGATAATAAATCCACATCAAATTGGATTTTTACCTTGGGAGGTAGTGCTATTAGTTGGGCATCTAAAAAATAGACTTATATTATACATTCTATCATGAAATCTGAATTTTTAGCATTGGCAGCTGCTGGAAAGGAAGCAAAATGATTGAAAAATTTGTTATTAGACATAGCATTGTGGCCACAACCGATGCCAGCCATTTTTATATATTGCGATAGTGAGGCAACAATGAATGTAGCCTATAATAAAATATACAATGAAAAGTCTAGATACATAAGTCTGCAATATGCCTACATAAGAGAATTAATTTCAAGTGGTGTCATAACAATTATTTATGTTAAATCTTGCAAGAACTTGGCTGACCCACTTACCAAAGCATTGCCTATAAATGCTATGAAATTAACATCTAGTGGAATGGGGATGGAACCCTTGACTTTGAAACATTAGTAATGGAAACCCAACTTGAGTTAGCAAGACTAATAATAAAAGTTCAATGGGTAATAACAAGTTACTACTTGCTATTATTGTGCACTAAATTCGATATTAATTAACTCATTCTAGGATGTTTAGTGCTACTATTACTAGGAGAGGATGAGCAAAGGCTCTTAATGGAAATGTTCAATATTTGTAGTAATAGGGATATAATGACATATTCCACCAAGTGAATATTGAAGTGGTGCCACTTCAAACAGGAGTTAAAGGGTTTATTCTTGAAAATATTCATGAAACCAGGATTAGCACAAGGCCATAAAAGTGCTAAGCAAATTGGCAGGATCTTAAGGTGGTTGAATCATACTATATGTGTGACTTTTTCGGCTAGGACATGAGGAGTTGTAGTTCAATCCTTGTGATACCAGTAACTTCGTCTTAACTTTAAAATGTCTACACTAACAGAAAGTTCAAATCTTCAAGATACTTTCTATTATGTATGGTATTATTGATATTACAAACTAGTGGCGAATTATTAGATAGTTTGTAATATTGGGATTCTTTAAAGTCCCACATTGGAAGTTGGAAGATTTTGACAAAGGCTTATAAGGTTGGCACATGTGATATATATAATATATAATAATAATAATTTATATTTAAAGGACTTGGACTTGGACTTGGGGCTTGATCTTGAAAATTCAAAGGAGCCTTTTGCTATTTTCAAAATTAATTTTAATTAATTTTAAAATTAGTTAAATCAGATATTTATAGAACAGTTGTGTTGATTTGAAATTACAGTTTTAAACATATGAACCAACACAACTGTTGACTCAGGATGGTTCACTATTTATAAAAACAGAACACGTTCCTGATAACCATCTTCTGAAAATTTCTTTTGAAAATTTCATAACAGGCTGGAGAGATATTGTCTACAACCTCTTAAATACAGGTAATAAACTCTTAAAAGAAAGTGTGTAACAGCATGCCTCAAGCCTTCATCTTCATCTTTCTTATCAGTATTTCTAACAAAATTTGCAAAATCCCACCGACATGTAGAAGAGTGACATGTTTGCCTACATAGTAAAATTTGTAACCACTTTTCGTAGCAAATATCTGAGTAGAAGAGGAAGCATCTATGAAATTGTGCCAACCCAACCCCATGATCAATGGGATATCAGCCACCATAGTACCCTGAACCCACATTTCACCCATATAAGCCATAGATCCTACAAATATTTCCACCATCCCAACCTCCATACCCACACCTTGTGAACCTTCTCGATATGGAGCATTATATACATATATGGAACAAACTTGGATAAGATTGATCGAATTTGAACTCAGATTCAGTCAAGTCAAAATTAAACAATGGAGCTCCTATATTGATGATTCAAGCCATTGGATGTAATCTATGATCTCAAAATTACTTGTACACCAAAGATCATATGATTTGAAGACTCATTTCCTATGCATCAAGTGATCAAAAAATATATCTAATTTAATTTTATTTAGACTGTCTAATTTTTGACTACTTAATGCACAAGCTAAAATTCTCCAAATCATATAATTTTTTATATACATGCAGTTTTGAGGTAATAGATCATATTCAACAATTTAGATCATTGATGTAAGATTCTTATATAAAGTTTTGAACTGACTGGATCTGAGTCCAAATTTGATCGACTTGATTTTAGTTGGGCTATATATATAATAGAGATAAGGGCAAAGGAAGATACAGGTTGAAAACACTTTACGTATAATAGGTTAACCGGTGATATTGGATAAGTGGGAAGGAGAAGGGAGCATATAGAAACTAGATGGTAGAGGAAAGTGAGTTTGACAGCATGGTAGGGAAAGAAAGGATGAAAGGTTGTAATGGGGCTGCAAGGACAGGAGAGAAGAATGAAAGAAATACTGACCAGTTAATTGCCAGTGATGAGATCTGATGTGCCGTAAGATACATATCATAATCTGCATAAAAAATTTTGTTGCATAAAGACTATACCATATATCCATCTACATTAAGGAGATATAAATATAATAAGTCAATAACTTCTGTAACAATCCATTTAAAATCACCTTGTAAAGCTTTGTTGGCCAAATAATCAGCAACCGGATTACCTTGCTGAAAAATATGCCATACTTCAAATGAAGTGCATGAAGACTTCCAAGCAATAATATCTTGAAGAAGAGGAAGATGCCTGTACGTATGCCCATGAGAAGCATGGATCCAAGAGACAATGGAAGCATAATCACCTTCGAGAACAATATGAGTAGCATTTAGTGAAAAATTGGCTTCTTTTAGTCCTAGCTAGTCAGCTGTTAATTCAGCAAATGGAATTGAAATATGAGGCAAAAGCTTACCTCCCGCATGGAGCAACTTCGCATTATGGTCCTTGATGATATAACCTGTAGCTGCCTTACTAGAAAGTACCGAAGCATCAAATAAAACCTTGATAGTTCCAAAGAGAAGGGGGTAACCACGAAACTATATGAGGAGTTCTAGGACTCTATACCATAGGCCTATCCGGAACCATCAAAATAGCCATGGTTAGAGCATGCTTAACAAGCTGTCTTGGATTAGAGGGTGTGTAATTAAAAAGCCTTTCATTATGGGCATATTAGAAACCTCAAGCAACAAAAGCCACAAAAAGTTTATGCATAGCATGCAGTAAAGGATCAGACATATAATGTAGCATATGTTGTGTGAATGATGAGGACAGGACACATGACTCATTTGATACAAATAAGTTCAAGTTTTAGAAGCACCAGGACAATGCAAAATCACATGATTTAGGTCCTCAATGACCCTACGATATGAATCACAATGTTGCTGAAAAATAATTAGCGTGCCACAATGATGAAGATATGCTTTAGTTGGAAATCTATCCTAAGCTAAAAACCGCCAAAACATTTTCAATTGAGGAGGGAATTTTTGCTTCCAAATCCAGCAAAAAGAAATCAAGGGAATTTGAGGCTGCATATGTAAGTGTAATAAAATATTAGTCATATCGTGCAAAGAAATATCAGGCATTTTCAACTTGCCCCAAACTAATTGGTTTAGCCCACTGACCTTTCAGAATAGGAAGAGAAAGAATATGATGCAAAATATCTTCTGAAAAAAGATGAGTCAATTTTTCAATATCCTATTGTCGAGTAGAAGTAATCACATCAGACACCTTCAAATCCAAAGACTGGCTATCAATATTAAGGTAAGTAGGTATAATAAGCAATGGGTAGACAGCCATGGATTAGTGTAAAGATATATCTGCTCTCCAAATCCAATAAGCCAGAATGTGCCATGGCATAGATTTTAGCCCAAATGGCTGAAGAATATACATGGTTTAGACTCATGAACCCAACAACCCGTAAAATGATACTTTGCTTTAATCAATTAAGCCCACAAAGTATTGGGATACAAAATTAGGTAAGTCGCTAGTTCAGATAAACATTGAGAATGCCGTAATCTCAAAGATACAATACCTAACCCACTCTTATATTTAGGCAAGCAAATCTAATCCCAAGCCACCCGATGAAATCCTCGGTGATCCATCATATGACTCCACAGCAACGCTCTAAATTCTTTTTCCAAGCTAATCAAATATATGAAAAAAAACATAAACATGATGATAATTGACACAAAGGATTGGTGGAATGAACCGATTGAAGTAAAGTGACTTGAGCAGATAAAGATAATTTTTTTCATTTTCCTAAATCCAATCTACTAGACACTTTATCGAACAATGGTTGGAAAATTCATTCTTCGTGAAGGAGTAGCAAACATCAAAGTTCATAAATAATGCCACGAGAAGCTATTTCAAGTGATATTTAACAATCTACAAATTTGAGATTTAACTCTAGAAGGTGTAGAAGGGCTAAACGTGATATAAAATTTGGAGTAATTCACTATCTAGCCAGAATGATAGCAGTAGGCATCATTAAGAACAGCAAGAGAAGCAGTTTCTTTAACAGTTGCACATCCGAAAATGATACAGACATCGATATAGAAAACATGAGATATAACCAGACCATGACACGACCGATAGCCTTGAAAAAATGTTGAATAGCAGTATGTAAAATAATAAAAAAAAATTTACAGCATAAAATGAGAAGCTAAGAGGACATAAGATAATCTTGCCGAAGCCCATGTGAAACCAAGAATCAGATGATAGGTGATCCATTAATTAACAAAGAAAATTGCGGATGTAGAACACAAGTCTGTATCCATTTCACAAAAAAAAGGATGAAATCCACAATGAGAAAGAATATCAATTAAGTCCAACTCATACGATCATAAATCCTTTTTATATTTAGCTTGAGTAACATCAGACTTTTAAACCTTGGAGCCCTTGGCAGGAGATAAATAAGCCCTTGAGCTAACATAACATTGAAAGAAATTTGACATCCACGAATAAATACTGTGTGCTCTTCGGAAATTAGAGCAGGTAGGATAATTTTAAGCCTATTAACGTATTATTTGGTCTTTGATGCTGGCCCACTACCCCACCATTCTGTGCTCTGCCCGCTCCCCTCAGCCTGGGGAACGACACAATACGTACGGATAAGAAAAGGAAGGCACTTGCCATTTCCTTCGTATCTGTAGTTAACAATACTTTTTAATATTATTGACCCTTTTTTTTTTCTTTTGGAGCCACCGGCTCAACATCTGACGCCACGCGTCAGGTTGTTGCATACCAGGATCTCTGAGGCAATCTTCACCGTAGATGTGGCAAAGCGAACGATAGCTGGCCATCCTTCGGTCTAATCGGCCACGCTCCACCATCTTGGCATGCATCCACCCTAACCGGCAGAGAGAGGCAGAAGGCGCGGGAAGAGGCTGGGCCGTAAACGTGGCGGAAGGCATGAAAAGAGGCCAGACGGTGAGCCTCTCTATGTTGGGTGCCAACGGGTTCCTCTGCTTTCTTCTTCTTTCTCTCCTTTAATATTTAGTAATTGAGACTGAAATTCCCCTGTTGAGTGAATGTTTAGTTGAATGGTCAAATTGCTTTTCTTTCCATTTGCAGCAACACATTACTATAGAATTATATGGATGAGTCTTGCAACCTTGCAATCATCTCAATTGGAAGAATTTGCCTTACACGAGAACGAATTAATATTCAGACCGTGCACGCAATGTGTTCCAAACTAAACCAATTGGACATCCTCGCGATCACTCTCATGTTATATATGAACAAATATTCATGTGTTAGGATTTGACGCCTCGAGATTCAGCCCACTTTGAGCCCACAGCGAGGTTCGCGGCGAAAAATGGAATCCAACGAGACCAAGATCACCCGAAACGGAGCTCGGATGGAGGAGATACGAGTTTTTGAAGTCCTCACGAGACCTGAGGCGGCGGAAGATAGCCGGCGGCGGGCAGCAGTGGTGCGGCCGCAGGCGGTGGAGCGCGGGACGTACGACCCAAGCCCGCGGCCCAGACAGGCGGGCGACCCAGCCGGGTGTGCGGGCGCGGCCCAGGCCCAGGCGGCCTGCTGGCCCTTTGCCCTGGGTCCAGGCATCACGGTGGACCGGGGCAAAGGGCTAGCAGGCCGCCTGGGCCTGGGCCGATCCGTGCGCGCGGGCCTGGGCTGCGCCTGCGCACGAGCCCGCGCGGGGCTGGGCCGCACGCCCGCCTGGGTCGCGTGCCCGGCTGGGCCGCACGCCTGCCTGGGCCACGCGTCCCGCGCGCCTGGGTCGCGGGTCCCCGGCGTCGCCACCTGCGGCCGCGCCGCTGCTGCCCGCCGCCGGCGGTCCTCCGCCGCCTCGAGTCTCATGCCGACTTTAAAAGCTCGTATCTCCTTCATCCAAGCTCCGTTTCGGGTGATCTTAGTCTCGTTGGACTCCATTTTTCACCGCGAACCTCGCTGTGGGCTCAATGTGGGCTGAATCTCGAGGCGTCAAATCCTAACATCATAAAATAAGTATCCTCGTTATTGATCAGACCAGATCTGCAAAGGGCTGAGAACCACCTGCAACCTACTATCATAGTGTGGAAGATATGTTGATGCAACCACATCACCTGCTAGTTCTGAAAAATTCTTTAAGGAAAACAGTTTGTAAAATTAGGCGTGTGTGCTTGGACTGATTTGATTCAGGGGCAGGAAAACTTTGATTCCGGATAGACCGGCGCTTCAAACCAGTCAGCCTGGAGAACCCTACACTCGCGGATGCCAAGCCCAATACTACTGCAGGCAGTAATGAAATGATGGAAGTCTGGAAGCCTTCTCTGCGTGTGTGTTTGGTGCCAACGGGTTCCCCTGCTCTCTTCTACTTTCTTTGCTTTGCTATTGAGTAGTAATTGAGACTGAAATCTGTGTTCCCCTGTAGGTGAAGTTGAATGGTCAAATTGCTTTTCTTTTTCATTCGCTGCAACATTGCTATAGAATAATATTACAGCAAGCACAAAAATAGAGTACATACAGATTCGTACAATCACATAGAATAGAGAAGAGAAGAAAAACAGACACAACATTTACGTGGTTCAGCTGAAAAGCCTACGTCCACAGACAAGACACGAGAAAAAAATTCCACTATGATTAAAAGAGATATACAATCACTCGAACTCTCCAAACCCTAGCTGCAATTTGATTTTCCAAACCTCTCACACAAAATTGCCAAGATTGACAGAAAGTATAATATTTATACTGGTCCGTACCACCACAGACCTCCCAAAAAATTTCATTCAAATCACAACGCGGGCTTTTCAGATCGGATCATAGTTCGAGCTCATAAAAAATATCCAAAATTCAAGCCACATTAACAAATAATTATTTGGATGAGTCATGCAACCCTGCAATCATTTCAACCGGAAGAATTTACTTTAGACGAGGAACAGATTAATACTAATACCCTGCAGGCAGCGTGTTCCAACCTTAAGCTATCAGACATCCTCATGATCACTCTCATGTTATGAACAAATATTGATGAAATACGGATGCTGATTATCCTCAATATTGATCAGACCAAATCTGCAACGGTGTGGGAATCACCTGCAACCTAATATCATAATGTGGGAGATATGTTGATGCAAACACATCACCTGCTAGTTTTTTAAAATTCTTCAAGGAAAACAGTTTGTAAAATTGGTGCATATATATGTGCTTGGACTAATTTGATTTAGAGGCAGGGAAGTTTGGTGGACAAGATAATTGATTGTCGAACATGCATATATTCAGACAGAGTTTGGTTCGGAATTAGATTTGATTTAGAAGATTTAGCCAAATGAAAATGAAAATAATTTGGAAGACGACCATCTTTAAAGAAATGACTATTCTAATGTCAGTTAGGCGGCCTTGAATTGGTCTAAGCTTATGGAGATGATAGTGATTCAGCATCCAAATGCATCAAATCATGCTTTTTTTCCATGAAACATTATTGGTACCATCATATAAGATTATAGCTCGAGCAAATTCAATATTCCTGAGCGTCCATCATCAAAGTTAGGACTCATCCATCGAAATCTTCTTTGCAAGATTTGGAAGATGCTTAGCTTCATGTAATAATAATTAAGAATTTGGTTTTTATAACTCTTGTCCCTGATTAATCTGTGCTCAAGCTCTGAACTTTCACAATAATTTCTTCCTTTCTTTCTTTCTTTTTTCTATGTTTTTAACTTTAAGAGGCATCCAAATTAGATGCTCGTGCATATTATTCGAATGAACGTCGAATTCTCATAAATAAAAAAGATAAATATTTAGTTGGAGCATCATTAAAAGAAGTACTTTTGGAATGCACTCCTTTTGAGTGCCAGGAAAGCCTGCATGAAATTAGGAGTACACCAAATGCTTTGAATGGATTCACACTGTTTAACCGAGATGCCGCTAGGAAGAAAACACAATTCATGTGATGACCACAAAGCCTTTCTTTAGCATCCAAAGAGAAAGATATGACATCTTACTGAATTGTCATATACATCTTCAAAGCAATGAGCATGAAATGAAAATTTATTGTAGCATAGACGTTGGCAAGAATATTATGAGATCCCTCTTCCATTCAAAGAAATGTTATTAGTATGCCGTCCATTAGATACATCCATTTTAAGCCAATTTTCTCTGGTATCATTTCCCCCTTGAAACTCTTCAATGGCATCTCGCTAGCTAAACTGTGTTTTCTTATTTGATTTCAATGATTCAGATTGTCTTTGGATAGATAGGCAGTGGCACCTTTATATATGTCAATCAGAGTCCAGAGCAGATTTCTTGACTTTGATTGTTATTTTTATATATAGGATGGACTCATGTAGTGTATAGTCCATACAAAACATCTGTTTACCGGCAAGGGACCAACTACCATTACTCAGATTATGATCAGACGGTTGACATTTAGTATATTTCCCTAAATCTTTGCAAGTAAGGCACAATCATGTCACCAAGATGGTCCATCAATTAGAGAAAGAGATGGTTTTTAATCCAATAGGCCGATTTCACCTCCCGGATTGCCATCCATCAGACCGTTAAAAATAAGGGACATGATAAAAGCGACTCCGTGACTGAAAAATATAAAAAATTTTTATATAAAAAGTTTGATCTGAATCATAACTCACATTTGCTTATTTACTATGTAAAAGGACAAAAGATGTATACAGCTGCTACAAAAAATAGATGCAGTTGCCTTATACAAAATCAAAAATTTAAATTTTATGATTATTTTAAGATTTTTTATATATTTATAATAAAAATATTTTCATCATAAATAAAAATATTTATGATGAAAATAAATTTTCATCATAAATATTTAATTATTTACAATGAAAAATTTTCATCATAAATAATAAGTAACTTTTAATTTTTTTAAATTATTATTTTTTTTAAATATTGGCAATAAAATTTTATTTTCATCATAAAAACTATTTATTTACGATAAAAAATTTTCATCATAAATAATATGATTTTTTTAAATTATTAATTCTTTAAGTATTGGCGATAAAAATATTTTTATCGTAAATAATAGAGTATTTATGATGAAAATTTTATTTTTATCATAAAATATATTTATTTATAATAAAAAAAATTTATCATAAATAATGAGTAATTTTTGATTTTTTTAAAATTTTTAATTTTTTTAACTATTAACGATAAAAATATTTTTATCGTAAATAATCAAGTATTTATGATGAATTTTTTTTTCATCATAAAAAGTACTTATTTATGATGAAAAATTTTTATCATAAATAATGAATAATTTTTAATTTTTTAAAATTTTTGATTTTTTTACTATTTATGATAAAAATATTTTTATCATAAATAATCTATAATTTTTAAATTTTTTATTTTTTTAAAAATATTGACAACAAAAATATTATCGTTGGGAATAATTTTATTGGCCACAAAAAATATTTTTCATCATAAATACTGAAATTATTTATGATAAAAATATTTTTATTATGAATATTTAAAAAATTAAAATTAAAATAAATGATGTATTATTTACGATGAAAAGATTTGTAGCAAATACTATGTATTTATGATGGAATAATTTTTCGATCGCTGATAGATAACTATTTACGATAAAAAATTATTTTTATTATAAATATTTAATTATTTATAATTAATTTTATTTTTTATCATAAATATAATTAGTAGCGATGAAAATATTTGTGTCGTAAATAATTTTATCGTAAAAATACTCTTTTCTTATACTGATGCTTGCATTATTGGCATTCATATTATTTCATTTACATTGCTTTTACTTGTTATAATTTAATATTTTTACTTGTTTAGTCCCTATATTTTATTGTGATTATGATTTAACATTTTAACTTGGATTAGCCGAATCTTTCAGTGAATTTTTAATACATATGAATGGTTGTTATTGTTGAATTTATATTTTATAATTACTTGTTAATTTAACTGATTAATTTGGTGTTTATTTTTACAAAATTTGCATTGCATAGAACCATAGGTATGGAATCTGAGTCGGGATCCGATCCAGATCTGGGTCACAATTCGGTCATGATTTAATGTATGCATTGATGTAACCTTAGACTCTCATTTAAGAGTCGATCTCAAAGTCCCCAAAATGGACTCTGTGAACGGCTCTTAAATGCTCCAATTTGGACAGTCCAGAAATGCATCAATTTTTTATATTGTCATAGTGTTCTTTATTCTATTATGGAAAATTTTATCATTGTTATCTCATTTGTTCTTTAGGTACAAATTAGATGTGATTAAAATATGATCTATCTCTATCATGTACTTGGAGAACTGTAGGGAGATGCTGTCAGATTTTTTCTAAATATGGAACAAAGAACAAAGATATGGCAACAATAAAAGTGATGCATTTTTTGAAAGAGATAGGACCACACCTATTAAGAAAGAGTTGGTTGAGTTAGTATTCATTAATCTTTTATTGTTATTAGAAATGGATAAGATCATGTATTTTTAAAAAAAAAATTATAACACATACTTTAATGATGTACATTTCTCATGGATAGATGAAAAATATCGACAAGAGTTGGATGAATGCTCGTTCTATCATCTTACCTGAATACCAATAAGATGTTAGAAATTTTATAAGATTTGCACAAGAAAGAGTTGATGATCTCAATAGAATCAAATATCCTCGTCGAAGATGTCACAACAATTACTTCCAGCCTACAGATACAGCATTGGAGTACTTGTTGAATTAGGATATAGATCCAAAGTATACTATTTGGGATTTACATAGAGAATGTAGACCAACTAACATAAGAGACCAATATATGGGTCAACAGTCTGAATCAATTGGCATCAATAAGATGTTAGATGATTTATATGAAAGAGCATATTTTGAAAACTCTCCCGATAACTCTCCTGACAGTTTGGATAATACAAATGATGGATATTTTGAAAAACTTATAAGAGATGCCAAGGAGCCATTGTATCCAAATTGTAAGAAGTT
Organism: Elaeis guineensis; assembly: GCF_000442705.2. Classification (NCBI taxonomy): domain Eukaryota; kingdom Viridiplantae; phylum Streptophyta; class Magnoliopsida; order Arecales; family Arecaceae; genus Elaeis; species Elaeis guineensis. The sequence goes on from NC_025994.2 coordinate 81,002,187, forward strand.
TTCGAAGCTTGAGTACTTGATAAAGCTTCTCCATGATAAAATCATATTTGGTTGGAGTCAAAAGTCCTTTGACTTTATATTGAACTTAATCAAAGAGGCATATTCAGAGGCAAAAAAGTATATGCATGAACTTGGACTGGGTTATACACCAATACATGCATGTAAGAATGATTATGCATTATTTTATAAAGAGCATCAATACTTGGATTGTTGTCCAGAATGTGGTGAGTCAAGGTATGCTGAAGATTCCAAAAGAGGTAACAAGTGGCCTCACAAGTTTTTGAGATATTTTTTCTTAACACCAAGACTTCAGAAACTTTATCAGTCATCGAGGATCATCGAGGCAATGAGATAGCATCATGAGATGAGAATTTTTAAGGATGACATCATTAGTCATCCAGCTGACTCTATAGTTTGAACAAAATTTGACAAACAATATCCTTATTTTGCTAGTGACCCACACAACATTCGTCTTAGCCTAATGTTTGATAGTTTCAATCCATTCGGGACCATGAGCAATGCTTACAGTATGTAGTCGGTTATGCTAATGCCGTACCATATTGCATCATGAAAATACATGAAAGAGTCATTTATATTTTTATCAATACTTATTTCGGGATCTACAGCTCCCGATAATGAGATAGATATTTATCTGCGACCCTTAATCGATGAATTGAGAGAACTTTGGGAGATTGGTGTTGTAACATATAATTCAGTCAGTAAAAAAAAATTTCGATTGCATGCGATGATAATGTGGATAATTAATAATTTTTTGGCATATGGCAACCTATCTGGATGGAGCACAAAAGGATATTTAGCATGTCCAATTTACAACGGTGATGGCTACTCTGTTAGACTGAAGTATGGAAAGAAAATTGTCTATATATGTCATCATCGATTTTTACCATCTAATCATTTTTGGAGAATCCATTAGAATCAATACTTCAATGAAAAATTAGAGATGCATGGGCTACCTTATGTGATGAGCGGAGATGACATATTGGCATAATTAGAGGCCATTGGCAATATCAAATTTAGTAAAGTTTCTAAGAGTCGCAAGCAAAAGCATAATGAATCAAAGTTGAACTAGACAAAGCAAAGCATATTTTTTGAATTACCTTATTGGCAACATCTCATACATCATCATAAGTTGGATGTCATGCACATTGAGAAGAATATTTATAATAATATTATTGGGACACTTCTTAACATCATGAAAAAAATAAAGGATAATCCAAATTCTCGGCTAGATCTGGAAAGAATGGGATTATGGCATGAGTTGCACTTGGTGCCCCATGATGGTGTGAAATACTTAATGCCAACTGCAAGTTATATATTGTATGGAGATGAGAAAAAAAGTTTTTATAAGTGGTTAAAAACTGCAAAATTTCTTGATGGTTTTGCCTCCAACATTTCAAGCCATGTGAACTTGAAAGATGATAGTATCTCGGGTATGAAGAGTCATAACTCTCATATTATGATGCATCATCTTATACCCATTGTGATGCATGACTTCTCCACTCTAGAGGTACATAATGCACTTATTGAAATGGAGGTATTTTCTTTCGAGAATTATGTTGGCGGAAACTTCAAGTTGATATACTTGAAAAGCTTCAATCAGATATTGCCCTAATTCTATGTAAGCTCGAAAAAAATATTTTACCTTTATTTTTTGATATTATGGTACACTTGGTGGTTCACCTTCTAAGAGAGGCTTTGCTTGTTGGGCCAATCTAGTACCGATGGATGTATCCTGTTAAGTGGTAATAATATTACAAAAAAATTGATTTTTTTACTTAATTTACAACCATTCTAATTACGTATGTTTTATATTTATTTTTATCATTTTGTATCTGTAGATTTTTGTATAAGTTGAAACAATATGTGCGAAATAAGGCATGTCCAGAAGGATCAATTGCGAAAGCATACATTTTCACAGAGTATCTTACATTTTGTTCGATATACCTTGATGATGTAGAAACACGATTCAATCATGAAGACCGTAATATAGATAGAGAGTGGACTAACATTGAATCTACATTATCTATTTTCAAGGTTAATGTTCGTCCCATTGGTGGAAGAAAGTATAAACATATGGACATAGAAGAGCGGGAACCAACGCATTTCTTTGTACTAAATAATTGTGAAGAAATCTATCATTTTATGGAGTAAGTATTTTTATATAATCAATATTATATACTTTTCATGAGATAAAATAAATAATAAGCATGTATTTATTATAGAGAGCATAGAGACATATTATTACGATAAAATAATAGAGATATCGAGGAACGACATCGAAGGAAGTTTGCAACTTGGTTCAAACAATGTATAAGCACTATAGCAATTTTATTCAACTTTTTATTACATGTAATGTATACAGATGATTTATCGTAACTTATACGCATGTTGTTGCAGATGATGTTAATGTATCATAATAAAGAACATGGTGCAACCAAGGAGCTATATGATTTGGCATGCCATCTCGATCCTAGAGTTTCATATTATAGCTCATGTATTATTGGTGGCATGAGATTTCATACAAGGGATCTTGATATGCATAAGCGGACTCAGAATAGTGAAATTTTGACATTGAAGATCGATGGAGATAATGAGATTGAATATTATGGTATTTTAACGGATATTATACAGTTAAGATATGGATCAAAATGATTTATTTATCTGTTTAAATGCTAATAGTGGGATATCAGCAATAATAGGACTAGTATTCACAAACGTCAATTTTGCGAGAACATGATACCAATCCGATCCTTTCATACTCACTAGTCAAGCAAAGTAGATAATATATCTAAAGAATATGAGATATAAAAGTGAGGAGTGGAGGAGGGCACATCCCAAAGAGAGGATGAGGGTTGTCATCCCATCGAGATATGTCATGCCAGTTCAGCGCCAAGTCAAAGACCCGTACGTATGCAAGGTTGGCATCATTGTCCGAGCATATGCTCCCTTAATGATGTTCGATTGACAGAGGGTTTTGAGATTGTAGAAACAGATCCTCCTCGATTATTTATCGATAACTAAATATAAATTATGTTATATTTTCTAAATATAGATCTTTCTATTTATTTTATATTTAATCTGATATATACTTAACTTTTGTTTTTTAAAATCTTATATATTGTATATTATTTCGCAACACGACTTTGACATCGAGGAGATTGATACCCCGCACATACAGGAGGCTATCCTTAGGTATATTGAGAGATTGCTTAAGAAATTCATATATGAGCCTCATAGCCATTGCAATGAAGTCTTCAGTGCATGTGGGTCGGAGGGCACGTGAGACACCCCACAGGAATGTTTCATGCCCCGATTGGGATCTCCTCTGCAACAAGTACGAGGACCCTGCGTACCGAGTATAACTATTATATATAATAAAAATATGAATTATTGAACTGATGTAGTATAATAAAAATAATATGTTCACTAATATCTTGAATGCATTTGCTTATTTGCGATAGGAATGCATAGAACCGATCGAGGCACATGGTGATGCATTATGGTGGATCGAAGTCATTTATACAGCATCAGTATGAGCTCATAAGTACACATACATATATCTCCAATGATTTTTTAGAATATGTGTATCTGTGTACTTACATTCATAAATTTTAGAGAAACATCGAGACAGAAAAGCTGTCCGGGCAGATTGACGTCTACCAGAAGATCCATCACCAGGCGATGGGAGAGTGGCTTCCTGGGACTAGGAAGAGGCATGTAAGTATTAATTGATTAAGTTTTATATTTTAATTTCATTATGAAGTTTAGACTTTTGATTACATTTTTTTTCTTTAATTAGGACTGGATGATGGAGATCTGATCCCAGCTTATCGCTGAGGGCTCTACCCCACTCACAGATAACGATATCTGTGATGAGATGCTTGGTAGGAGATCCAATTATATTACAAGATTGGGATATGCGGTTGCAGCCCCAGCTCCTCTAGAGCATCAGATGTTTCTTGTGATGCTTATCTCGATGAGACGGAGAGGAGACATGAGGAGGAGATGCGTCGAGTAGAGGAGGACCGCTGTAGATCTCAGGAGGATATAGCGGTCCTAAAGCATAACAATGTTGAGCTTAGATCCTAGCTTGCAGTATTTGGGACAAAGCTCGATAAGTTAGTTCGTCGCATACCTCCCCCATCGTTTCCCGACGTCCCTTTTGATGCTTATGATGATGACTCCACCGATGATGATGGGTGTCCTCCTGTGATCGATATTATTCTATATTATTTTTAATCTATATATTTTCATCATTTAGTAAATAATTAGTTTGCTAACTTAATTTTTCAATCTATTACAGGTCCGTGATATGGCTTGGCATGTGCAATTTTATTTTATATGGATGTATATATTTTTATATGATATTTTATACAATTGTATATGTATTTATTTTGCTACATGTGTGGTTGTAAAAATGAACACTATATATATATATATATATATATATATATATATATATATATATATATATATATATTGTATTATTGTTAAAGTGAAATGAATCTGATTCTGGCATATGTGTGAATGAAAAAGGTAGTGTACATATTATGTATATATTTTATATATTTGTTTGTCTACAGATTTACAAAAAAAATTATAAAATATTATCATGAAAGAAATTATTTCCTTTTGTTAAAAGGATAATTAGCGACACAAAACAAATGTAGGTAAAATCCTTTAACGATGCTAATTAGCATTGGCAAATAATATGTAGCATCGTCAAAGGGCGTGTCGGGGTTCCTGGCGCGCCACCATTAGCAATGCTAAAGATTTTTTCTTACGCTTGTTTTCCGTCACTAAAATCAATTAGTGATGCAAAATAAGCATAGGTAAATTCCTTTAGCGATGCTAATTAGCATCGACAAATAATATGTAGCATCATCAAAAGATGTGCTGGGGTACCAGACATTTCACCATTAGCGACGCTAAAAGTTTTTATCTACGCTTATTTTCCATCATTAAAATCAATTAGTGACGCAAAATAAGCATAGACAAAATCTAGATTTTTGGCAACACAAATTTAACATCGCTAATTATTTTTTCTGATGAAAATTTAGTATCATAAAAATTAATTTTTGTGATGCTTATTTTAGCGTAGATAAACTTTTGCGTCGCTATTTTAGTGTAGGTAAACATTTGCGTCGCTAAATTATTTTATCGATGCTTTTTGAGCGTAAATAAATTGACTATTTTCGATGCTAATTTTGCATCTCTAAAATATCTTTTTGCCCACGCTTATTTTAAGCATAAGTAAATAATAAACGATGCTAAAAAAAAATATCGATAAAAGACAAGATTTATCGATGGAAAAATTTTTCTATCGGCAAAAGGAATCAATGACCCTCTTTTTACCAACGCATAGTTACCGACGTATTTTACGTCGGTAGTTATATTTAACTATATTTTTTTATTATTTAGTTATTTTTTTTTATGTAGCTAATTATCTTATTTTTTATTGTATATGAATAAAAATACTAATCAAATACCGAGGCTGAGCATCCTCATTATTGATCAGATCTGATCTGCAAGGGGTTGGGAGTCACCTGCATGCAACCTAGCTAGTATCATAACGCGGGAGATATGTTGATGCGAGCACATCCGCTGTTAGTTTTGAAAAATTCTTCAAGGAAAACAGTTCGTAAAATTCGGTACGTTTGAAAAAAATTGATTGCCGGGCATCCGCATATTGAGGTCACGTTTGGTTTTGAATGAGATTTGTTTTAGAAGATTCAGCCAAACTATGGAGCTGACAACGGTTCGGTTGTCGGTAGAACGTCCAAATGCATCAAATCATGCTTTTGTTTCCGTAGGAACATTATTGGTGGCCCCATGAAACTTTATAACCCGGATAAATGGAAATGGACTCCACGTTTAACATTTACACTTGGTTCTTTGTTTGGTACCATTGGTGAAACGACAGCGCAACGGCCTACGCACAATCACGAGATGAGTCCCATAAGCCTTTTTGTTGTTGTTGTTGTTTATTTCACCCTGAAAATCAGATCGAAAGCGAAGCCGATGGTTTCCTTGTCGAGCCGCACATCAAAAAAACCACGGTCTCGTAATGAAAAAATTGGGACTCAATTTTGGCACACCCCGGTCTAGTATGTACTCCGGCCCAATTCACTCTTGCCTTGTAGCTTCGGCCAAGTCCCTAGGCATGCAGTTTAATCCTATAGAGGTAAATTTGGTTTGAGAGAGTTGATTTCTGGAATGAGAATGTGAATAGTATCGTTCGACTTCCATTCCCGCTCTTTGGTTGAAAAGAGTTCCAATATCATTACGAACCCAAGAAGAATGGGAATGCTCCAATCCTGCAAAATCTAATCCTAACTCTCTCTTAGCACTCGAATCCAATTCTGATTCTGATCATGATCCAAATGCGTCAGAGAATATAGCCATTCTAATTTTCATTTCCATCAATTCAAATTTTAATTTTGATTCTAATTCTAGTTACAGACCAAATGCAACCTAAGTGTATTCAAGATTAGGGCCAAACTGTTCGAAAAAATATCTCGAATTGGATCCACAGAAGTGAAAATCCAAATACGGAGAAGCCCAGCTCAAAGAGCATATCATGAGGAGCCCGGAGGCATGGAGCAGTGGGGCTTGCAGTGCACAGAGCAGTGGGGCCCACAGCATGCAGGCTAAGAGGAAGATCAAGGGGCCGCAGGGGGCGATCTAGTAGCCAGTGTGACCCAGGCCAGTGCGTGGGCTCAACACGTGGGGGTGCACAGCCCAACGTGGGCGCACACAGGCCGGTGCACGTGGTGCGCAGCCCAGGCCCAGGCAATGCATGGGACTCGCGACCTAGGCCCGAGACCGGTCCACTGCAATGTAAAATCATGATCCACACGATCTTTAGTCACGGTCCACGACGGCTAGTGGTTCATGATAAGTTTGTAGACTGGTGTGCGATCGGGTGGCTAAGAATCAATCTAACGCGTGATCGGATGACAATGGTGGCTTGCAGGCGTGATCTGGGTCTGATCTGATGCTTGGGAGCTTGATTGAGCGTGATCAAGCTCGATCCGACGGCCATGAGGTGTTGCGGCATAGATCGGATGGCTAAAGGCATTTTACAGTCCGATCAAGAGTAGTTCTTCAATGCGGTCAGGGTTTTAGAGCTTTAAACAATTCTGTGGGCAAACAGAACCATGAGTTCGCAGCAGAGAACCATGAGATGCTGGTAGAAGCCGTGAGAGGCTCAGACACCAATCGAGAGGAGTTCAACGGACGTTGAGTGCGTGCAGCGGGCAAAGAAAACACTGCAGAGCACCGACAGGAGATCAGAGGCAGAGCAGAGCATTAGGCAGAGCTGCTACGGTGAGGCATTATGTAGCAATTTGCTCTACAGAAAGCATCCAGGGGCATCGAAGATTTTGGTACTAGCAGGCCTGTGAGAGGGTCTCCTTGGGGGTTTTGAAAAAGCTTTTATGAAGATAGCTTCTAGTTGAGAGAGGTGTGTATATGAGAGTTGAGAGTGGATGTTTTCCTCCTATATTATTTTTTCTTTCATAGTGAAGCTTGCATGTCCTATGAAAGTAGCACTTGGGCTATCCACGTACTTGATTGTGTGTCTCTATTTTATTTCTTTTTTCTTTCTACTACAATAGGTGGTACCGGATCCTGGGCAACAAATGGTATCAGAACAAGTGATATTACAACAATTGATATCAAAGTCGAGTTGGTACTAGCGTAGGTTGCGACGATGGTGATCAAGATCAAAGATGGAGAAGACAGGCACAATCAATGTGGAGATCATTCACGAAGGGTTGATCAATACTCTCTTATACAAAGAGGAGCTGTTTACATTGGGGATGCCAGTGGGAGTCCAGTACAAGGTAGAGCTCCAGTACAAGATGAAGATAGATTGGGCACGAGATAGGAGACTCAGAAGGATGATGAGTGACGTCGCCAGGAGGCTATTCCGAGTAAGTCTCAGGTCAGGAGGTGCTGTGAGGTGCACAGCATATGACGAAGATGGGATCGAGTGGTCTGGCTCGACCGCCATATTTGTCCATCCATGAGTAGCAGATGATTGCCTCAAGGTGTGGGGATGAGATCCAAAAGCTCTCAAAGTCAAGTACAGGTTGAATATCGAGTTGAGATGGAGATTATTGAAAAAAATACCTCGAAATTGATCCACAAGAGCGAAAATCCAGATGCGAAGAAGTCTAGCTTGAAGAGCATGTCGCGAGGAGCCGGGAAGCATAGAGCAGTGGGGCATACAGCATGCGGAGCTTCGGGGCCACAGCGCACAGGCTAGGAGGTAGACCAGGAGGCGGCCTAGTAGCTGGCGATGCCCCAGCCAGCATGTGGGCTCGACCCAGGCACACATGGGTGTGCAGTCTAGCCATGCGCAGGTGTGCAGCCCAGTGTGCAGGGGCATGTGGCCTAGTGTGCAAGGGTGCACGGCCCAACGGGCGCGTGGCCCAGTGCGCGGCCTAGGCTCGGGCAACGCATGGGATGCACGACCCAAGCCCGAGATCGGTCCACCACGGTGTAAAATCATGGTCCACATGATCTTTAGTCACGATCCACGGTAGCTGGTGGTTCATGGTGGATTTTTGTGGACTGATGTGCGTGATTGGGCATGATCAAGCATGATCCGATAGCCATAAGGTGTTGTGGCATAGATCGAATGGCCAGAGGCAATTTATAGTCCGATCAGGAGTAGTTCTTCAATGTGGTCAGGGTTTTAGGGCTTTAAACAGCCCTGTGGGCGAACAAAACCATGAGGTCACAGCAGAGAGCCATGAGATGCTGGCAAAAATCATGGAAGGCTCAGGCAGTAGCCAAGAGGAATTTAGCGGGCATCGAATGCATGCAGCGGGTAGAGTAGACATTGCAGAGCACCGACAGAGGATCAGGGGTAAAACAGAATATCAGATAGAGCAGCTGCGGTGAGGCATGATGTAGCAGTTCGCTCCACAAAAATCATCCAGGGGTATCGAGGACCTTGATACTGGCAGGCTTGTGAGAGGATCTCTTTGGGGGTTTTGAGAGAGCTTTTGTGAGGATAGCTTCTAGTTGGGAAAGGTATATATATGAGAGTTGAAAGTGGGTGTTCTCCTCTTGTATTGTTTTCTCTTTCATAGTAAAACTTGCATGTCCTATGAAAGTAGCACTTGGGCTATTCCACGTACTTGATTGTGTGTTCTGTTTTATTTTTTTTTCTTCTTGCTGTAATGGGTGGTACCAGATCCTGGGTAATGAGTGGTATCAAACCAAGTGATATCACAACACAAACTACTCCAACTGAGCTATAAATATTCTTTTGACATATTAAGGACTCGTTTGGTTTGTGAGAAAAGGACAGAAGAAGTGTGATCAATGAAAAAATGAAAAAATAGCTCATATTTAGCTAGAGATTTTCAAGAAGAGAGATTAGAAAGTAGCTTTTCTATATGAATAACTTTTCATGTTTCATAAGAAAAAAATCCATGCATGGCATAAAAAAGTCACTTTCCCATGGGGTGAAAAATGTGGTTTTTTTTTAAACAAAAATGTGGTAAGCCATCATATTAAAATGAATCAAATTTGGTCTTTTTAAATAATTTGGAATGTGTGCAACCACCTCATATGACTAACTTTGGTTCAAACCTAGGATGCTCTATTGCCGATGATTATTCTAAAAATAATTATCATAATGTTACAAGAAGGAATGGTTATGAAGGCATTGACAATTATCTATCTCCGATTCAAGCATTCCTAGTTTACAAACAACGTTAGGTAGTGAAGCTCCTGTAAAGACATCTACATCTTAATATTCTCCTTCCGTTGATAGTACTGATGTTGCTATTCTATACATCATAAGTGAGAATATTGTATCTAATTTTAAGGGCATAATATATATTTTACATAATTTTTTAAAAAAAGTAGATACTTAACCAAAAATAAATTACTATGGATAGTGTGTCTTCTATACCATTTTCCTATGGTCAAAAAGAAATGCAAAAATATTTTTTCAAGAATCATATATTTAAGGATAAAAAAATAAAAAAAATTATATTTTTTTTCTGATTTACAAATACTCCCATGCATCTGCAATTTCAGCAATATCAACCCTATATTTGTTAAATTGTTGCAATACATCTCACCAATTTGAGCTCGCCATCAATGCCTATATGGTAAGTCAAAGAAGATATTAATCCGACCTGACAAGTTAAGAGCCATAGAGGAGCTGATGTAGATGGAGTTTAGGTAGAAAAATATTCACTACTTTGGATGTAATTTGCTGCAAACTTTGCTTCAGCCAACTAGGAAGAGAAACTGCTCCGATCTAAACCCTGATTTGGATCAAGGAACATCTGATTTGGTTGAGATATCTTCCTTTACTAATTTTACCATTCCAATGAATTATCCTCCAATAATCTGATGATTTCTTCAAGTTATGCTTGGTTTTCGATGTGTATTTGCCAAATCTCAATACTATACCAATGAATACTAAGTCCATGGCACAATCCAGATTGCTGAGAAAAGCACCCAAGATGAAAGGCAGTCCAACTTTGGATGATCAATAAAAATCCAAATTGCAACAATAGAGAGCTCTGTTTGAAGGAATATGATACCAGTAGCCCATGATGTGAAGGAAGAAGCACCTGTATCCTCATGTAGATGCACTAACTGTATCACAAACACCTCATGTTGCCAGTTTGAATGTATTGCCATCTAATATTGATAGTGAATTTGCAAAACCCCACCAGCACATAGAAGAGTGACATGTTTGCCTACATAGTAAAATTTGTAACCACTTTTCATAGCAAATATCTGAGTAGAAGAGGAAGCGTCTACGAAATTGTGCCAGCCCAAGCCCACGATCAATGGGATATCAGCCACCATAGTAGCCTGAACCCACATTTCACCCATATAAGCCATAGATCCTACAAATATTACCACCATCCCAACCTCCATACCCACACCTCATGAACCTTCCTGATGTGGAGCATAATATATATATATATATATATATATATATATATATATATATATATATATATATGGGGTAGATTTGGATAAGATCGATCGAATTTGGACTCAGATTCAGTCAGATCAAAATCCTATATCGATGATTCAAATCATTGGATATGATTTATAATCTTAAAATTACTTGTACATCAAAAATCATTTGATTTAAAGACCCCTTTTCCATACATCAAGTGATCAAAAAATATATCTAATTTAATTTTATTTAGGTTGTCCAACTTTTGACTACATGATGCATAGGCTAAAAACCTCAAAATCATTTAATTTTTTATGTGCAAACAGTTTTGAGATAGTAGATCATATTCAACAATTTGGATCATTGATATAAGATTCTTATATAAAGTTTTGATCTGACCAGATCTGAGTCCAAATTTGATCGATCTAATTTTAGTCTAGCTGTAGCTATATAGCTAATAGAGATAAGGGCAAAGGAAGATATAGGTTGAAAACACTTTATAGGTCAACTGGTGATATTGGATAAGTGGGAAGGAGAAGGGAGCATATAGAAACTAGAGGGTAGAGGAAAGTGAGTTTGACAGCATGGCAGGGGAAGAAAGGATGAAAGGTTGTAATGGGGCTGTAAGGACAGGAGGGAAGAATGAAAGAAATACTGACCAGTTAATTGCCAGTGATGAGATCTGATGTGCCGTAAGATACATATCATAATCTGCATAAAAAAGTTAGTTGCGTAAAGACTATACCATATATCCATCTGCATTAAGGAGATATAAATATAATAAGCCAATAACATCTGTAACAATCCATTTAAAATCACCTTGGAAAGCTTTGTTGGCCAAATAATCAGCAACCCGATCATTTCCTTGCTGAAAAATATAACATACTCCAAATGAAGTGCATGAAGACTTCCAAGCAATTATATCTTGAAGAAGAGGAAGATGCCTGTACCTATGCCCATGAGAAGCATGGATCCAAGAGACAACAGAAGCATAATGACCTTCGAGAACAAGATGAGTAGCATTTAGTGAAAAATTAGCTTCTTTTAGTCCTAGCTAGGCATGCAGCTGTTAATTCAGCAAATGGAATTGAAATATGAGGCAAAAGCTTACCTCCCGCATGGAGCAACTTTGCATTATGGTTCTTGATGATATAACATGTAGCTGCGTTATTAGAAAGAACCGAAGCATCAAATGTAACCTTGATAGTTCCAAAGGGAAGGGGGAAACCACGAAACTATATGAGGAGATCTAGGACTCTATGGAATGTAATAAGTATTACCCTAGTGCCTATCCGGAACCATCAAAATAGCCATGGTTAGAGCATGCTTAACAAGCTGCCTTGGATTAGAGGTTGTGTAATTAAAAAGCCTTTCATTACGGGCATACTAGAAACCTCAAGCAAAAAGCCACTAAAAATTTATGCATAGCATGCAGTAAAGGATCAGGCATATAATGTAGCATATGTTGTGTGAATGATGAGGACAGGACACATGACTCATTTGATACAAATAAGTTCAAGTATTAGAAGCACCAGGACAATGCAAAATCACATGATTTAGGTCCTCAATGACCCTACGATATGAATCACAATGTTGCTGAAAAATAATTAGCATGCCACAATGATGAAGATATGCTTTAATTGGAAATCTATCCTAAGCTATAAACCGCCAAAACATTTTCAATTGAGGAGGGAATTTTTGCTTCCAAATCCAGCAAAAAGAAGTCATGGGAATTTGAGGCTGCATATGTAAGTGTAATAAAATATTAGTCATATTATGCAAAGAAATATCAGGCATTTTCAACTTGCCCCAAACTAATTGGTCAGCCCACTGACCTTTCGGAATAGGAAGAGAAAGAATATGATGCAAAATATCCGAGGACTGGCTATCAATATTGAGGTAAGTAGGTATAATAAGCAATGGGTAGACAGCCATGGATTAGTGTAAAGATATATCTGCTCTCCAAATCCAATAAGCCATTGAACAGAATGTGCCATGGCATAGATTTTAGCCCAAATGACCGAAGAATATACATGGTTTAGACCAATGGACCCAACAACCCGTGAAATGATACTTTGCTTTAATCAATTAAGCCCACAAAGTATTGGGATACAAAATTAGGCAAGTCACTAGTTTAGATAAACATTGAGAATGCCGTAATCTCAAAGATACAATACCTAACGCACCCTTATATTTAGATAAGCAAATCTAATCCCTAGCCACCCGATGAAGTCCTCGGTGATCCATCACATGACCCCACAGCAATCCTCGAAATTCTTTTTCCAAGCTAATCAAATATATGAAAAAAAACATAAACATGATGATAATTGACACAAAAGATTGGTGGAATGAACCGACTGCAGTAAAGTGATTTGAGCAGCAAAAGATAATTTTTTCTATTTTTCTAAATCCAATCAGCTAGATACTTTATCGAACTATGATTGGAAAATCTATTCTTCGTGAAGGAGTAGCAAGCATCAAAGTTCATAAATAATACCACGAGAAGCTATTTCAAGTGATATTTAACAATCTACAAATTTGAGATTTAACTCTAGAAGGTGTAGAAGGGCTAAACGTGATATTGGATTTGAAGTAATTTACTATCTAGCCAGAATGATAGCAGTAGGCATCATCAAGAACAGCGAGAGAAGCAGTTTCTTTAACAGTTGCACATCCGAAAATGATACAGACATCGATATAGAAAACATGAGATATAACCAGATCACGACACGACCGATAGCCTTGAAAAAATGTTGAATAGCAGTATATAAAATAATAGAAAAAAATTCACAGCATAAAATGAGAAGCTAAGAGGACATATGATAATCTTGCCGAAGCCCATGTGAAACCAAGAATCATTAATTAACAAAGAAAATTGTGGATGTAGAACACAAGTCTGTATCCATTTCACAAAAAAAGGGATGAAATCCACAATGAGAAAGAATATCAATTAAGTCCAACTCATACGATCATAAATCCTTTTTATATTTAGCTTGAGTAACATCAGCCTTTTAAACCTTGGAGCCCTTGGCAGGAGATAAATAAGCCCTTGAGCTAACGTAACATTGAAAGAAATTTGACATCCATGAATAAATACTGTGTGCTCTTCGGAAATTAGAGCAAGTAGGATAATTTTAAGCCTATTAACGTATTATTTGGTCTTTGATGCTGGCCCACTACCCCACCATTCTGTGCTCTGCCCGCACCCCTCAGCCTGGGGAACGACACAATACGTACGGATAAGAAAAGGAAGGCACTTGCCATTTCCTTCGTAACTGTAGTTAACAATACTTTTTAATATTATTGACCCTTTTTTTTTTCTTTTGGAGCCACCGGCTCATCATCTGACGCTACGCGTCAGGTTGTTGCATACCAGGATCTCCGACGCAATCTTCACCGTAGATGTGGCAAAGCGAACGATAGCTGGCCATCCTTCGGTCTAATCGGCCACGCTCCACCATCCTGTCATGCATCCACCCTAACCGGCAGAGAGGCAGAAGGCGCGGGAAGAGGCTGGGCCGTAAACGTGGCAGAAGGCATGGAAAGAGACCAGACGGTGAGCCTCTCTATGTTGGGTGCCAACGGGTTCCTCTGCTTTCTTCTTCTTTCTCTCCTTTAATATTTAGTAATTGAGACTGAAATTCCCCTGTTGAGTGAATGTTTAGTTGAATGGTCAAATTGCTTTTCTTTCCATTTGCAGCAACACATTACTATAGAATTATATGGATGAGTCTTGCAACCTTGCAATCATCTCAATTGGAAGAATTTGCCTTACACGAGAACAAATTAATATTCAGACCGTGCACGCAATGTGTTCCAAACTAAACCAATTGGACATCCTCGCGATCACTCTCATGTTATATATGAACAAATATTCATGAAATAAGTATCCTCGTTATTGATCAGACCAGATCTGCAAGGGGCTGAGAACCACCTGCAACCTACTATCATAGTGTGGAAGATATGTTGATGCAACCACATCACCTGGAAGTTCTGAAAAATTCTTTAAGGAAAACAGTTTGTAAAATTAGGCGTGTGTGCTTGGACTGATTTGATTCAGGGGCAGGAAAACTTTGGTGGACAAATTTGATTGTCGAACATGCATACATTTAGGCCATGTTTGGTTCGGAATGAGCTTTATTTTACAAACTTTAGCCAAACAGAAACGGAAATAATAAGCACTACCACCTATATCAATGGAAGTATTTCTGGCAGTTTAAACTCTTGCTGGTAGAGACAGAAGAAATTGAAGTGCACTTATTACATGGGATCAAACCATTTAATGATCGTCTCATTTACTTGCAATGATCCATACTTTCTCTCATGTAGATAAACACATTATAAGCATCAGAGCCTATGATGGATTTCCTCTTTTGGTAGAAAGAAATTTTCAGGGATAGTCATCACTCAAATGAGTGTGGATATATTCTAGTCACCGGACTCCATCAGTACCAGCTATATAGATACAGATATATAAGCCTGATCAGTCATTCATCTACGTGTGATACTTTGTTGGAGGACATCTACTGGAAATCTGAACCTCTTCAACTTCATACGGAGGATAAACGAATCAAAAGAAAAAGCAAACTGATCTCTGATACAACCAGGCGAGCAACAGATTTCACTAGGGCCATGGCTCTCAAACATTCCTCTTTCTGCATGGCCTACATATCTAAACATTGAGGTGGAGTTGCCCAATGTGCAGGTGGCAGATTTTCTTTTAGCGCTGCACAGTGCACATGGAACTAGAGGCATTGGCAAATCTATTCCCAGCTGAAATGATGACCCGACTGCATGCTATCCCTGTGGCAAAGGGCCTATGGGCTGATCAGCTGTGTTGGGCCACTACGAGTTTCGCTTATATCTCGACCAGGGATTTTTATCACAGTACCTCCTTCTCTCCAATGACATAAATGGTAGGGTATAGTCCATCTTTGAATGCTATATGGAAACTTATGGTTCCCATGAGGGTTAAGTGCTTCCACAGAGAATTATAACGGCACAACATTCCTTGTAAACAAACCCTCTACAGCCGGGGGATCATTCTGGAAAGTAATTTATGTTGTGATTTATATCCTAACCATGCGGACGATGAGAATCATGTACTCCCACGGTGCCCTTTTGCGCCGCAATGGAGGAATCTGTTGGCCGCTCGCTTGCCCCACTGCTTTGCCGTCTTAGTGATCCAAGTGGATCACTATACTCAATGTGAATTCCTTGTTATTCAGGAGGACACTAAACTCGATGTGAATTACTTTCACCATTATGGAAACTTAATGTGGATCATGTTAGCACTACAAGCAGAGTTAGACAAAATCTATGAACAAGATCCATCATCAATCGGATCGCATGCCAAACTTGAAGAGACCATAATTTGATCATACGGTGCTTGATTGAAATGATCATTTTTTTAAAAAAAAATGAATATCTTTTCAAGATGTATAATTTTGGGCCAGCCCTTTAAAGGCTGGAGCGAGCTAAAATTCTATCATTATGGCTTGTAAACGAGTTGGTTAAACCAAAATTTTTTTTTCAAAAAAATTTAATTGAATGTTATCTTTCAGTCTGTGAAGAATTGGATAGAGTAATTAAAAACAACATTGATGTAGAAATCGAGATATATCTTTCAAAAAAAAAAATTTTGAGATTTTTAAATTTATTTTTTTAAGAAATTTACTTCTGTTCAAGCTAGAAAGATGAGTCCATTCCAACTGTTCAATATTAAATTTCCTTCTAGAGGATGACATGAGGAATTTGATCCGAATTATATAAAGATAAATCTCACTATTATAAACAGAGGCTATATACTTTAGTTTAAAATATGAAGAATTAATCAATGAAAGAAAAATTTAACTCTATTTTTATAATTTTTTCATCATCTTCTTTTTTTTATTTTGAGAGATCCAAGTTAAGTTAATTGAAGAAAGTTTTTCTTCTTCCCGATCGGATCATTTAGTCAATGTGATGATCGACACCTTGGTAGAGAATGAATGACTGTTTTAGGCTCAATCCTCTCTCTTCAGCAACTACTAAGGCAGAGTTTTATGTGCTGCAGTTGATTTAAGTTGGTATGGCCCCACCTTTATCCTTGCACACAAGCAAGGCCTTGGGGTAGTTTTCTCATTGTTATCCATGTTATTCACTTCTTCTATGTGTCCCAGCTACCCCCTTCCCCTTGTGTGTTAAAGATCAATTTTGATGGGGTTGTTTCTGCCAACTCAGTTGCCTATGGTCCTGTGCACACTGGCACCCTACTTTGGGCTACGAGTAAACAACTGGTCAAATGCAGTGTTGTGTGCTAAATTATCTGCAACGTGGGCTAGATTAGGCACTGCAATCAGAATATTTGGTGCTAATCAGGTTTGGCTTAAGGGTGACTACTTTCTCTTACTGTTGTCTCATGGCTTGCTTCTTCATCTACATGCAGGGTGTTTGATAATCTATTGCCACTGGATATTATCCTATGGAAAAGAACTTTTTTGCATTCCAAGCTACACATGCTCTTTGTAAAGGGAACCTGACAGCTGACTTTGCTGACCAAGCTATGTAAGGTAATCTTGCCATCCTCTGCAGGGCTGCGACTCCACCAGAATCTGGGCACATTTTATCTTCCGATGCCATGCAAATAAAGCTGAAAATAGGTTAGGTTGGCCCATGACCCAACCCAACCCATTTAAACCCGATTTGGATCCAATTTAAGGACCTGTGAGATCGAATTGGGTTTCAAATTTGGATCCATTCCACATTATGGGTCGGGTTTAAGTTTATTAAGTTCTAATCTGACCTGACCCTATCCAACACAACCTGATTGTTATATGGGTCTACTTTGGGTCTTCTCATCTATCACCCAACTTGAACCCGATGCACCAGTTAACCTGAGGTGATGGAAGGTGTTCAGCCAGTCTACAGTCCACTCTCCCCAAGTCCCGGTTAGAGATTACTCCCATATAATGGTGGCATCCATCATCAATTAATTAGTTTAAAATAAATAGCGTCAACATCCCACTAATCCATGCTTCTTGATTTGATTTTGTTCACATGACATAGAGGATGTTGTGGTAGACTAGATGACTAAGTGATCTCCTTTAATGAGAAGTTTAACTTTTAGATTGTAGATTGATATTGTAACTGACTTAGTATTCTATCTATGCTTTGTTTCAGTCTATTAGATATCTATAAACATAATAATTCATATAATCCATAGGGAATGCTCAACTTTTGAAACTATTTTTAATTTTCTTCTAAGTCTTGTTGGAAAAAATTATCATGTTAAATGGGTCATAACATACTATCCAAGAGATATTCCTGTTTTATGATAAAAGTAGGATTTCTTTTTGTCAAAATTTAATTCTTTCACTTTAGAACTCCATATGTATGACTCGCTCCTAACTTGGACTTGAGCTGCATCTGAATTTTTTAGGTTGACATTGGGTTACAAATGGACCAAACTCAATCCGACCTGAAAGATCTGTTGGATCAAAAATTTTAGACATGGATTCAACCCGATCTTCCATTAGATTAAATCTGAATCCAGCATATGAACTAGAATAAGAAATTGAGTTAGATCAGGGTCACTCATGACCTGATCTAACTAGACCCCTTTGCTGAAGCGTGACATTTTGGTTGCTGGCTACAGATGAAGTGTGTGGCATAAGTGATGTTCCATGGACTCCCAGATAGTATCGTTCTTTTGGAAATATGTGATATACAAATGTATAATGGAGCTACCATTCTGATGCTATGTGATATGTTGAAACTACTATTTGATATGGAATATATGGGGTCTTTGTTAAATAAATACTTAAATACCAAATTATTGGTATAGGAATTTTATAGAAGAAGAATTTTGATATTACTTTAGTAATTTACATGTAGTTTTGTTAAAAGCTATTATTGTATCTTTTTGGTGTATGTGTGCAGGATTCTTGTGAAGCTGTTAGCTCATATTATCATTATATCTCTTTTTTCAAAGATACAGCATACCTAGCTTCCCGGATTTAGTCTACAACTTTTGGTAAGAAAGTACTGATCAGATTTTTTTATCTAGTACCAAATATATCTGAACTCTGTGATTCAACAGCGATTAGTAAAATATTTTGTTAATCATATTTTCTATTATTCAGTAATTTGGTTCAGATCAATAGGTCTTGCATTATCTCCTGGTGGCATACTCTTGGGGATATGCAGTTGCGTCACGTACCTGGCTAAGTGACCGGGACTGGGTCATGATATTTAGAGTGGCGAAGAGATGATGAGACTGGAACTAGAAGGCTTGTTTTATCTATGGTGCAGTGCCCTTTTTTTTTTCCCCTTTTTTTCCTTCTTCTTCTTCTACATTTTTTTTTTAGCTGTTTCTGCCGCAAGAGTTGTGGTGGTTGGTCTCCACGGTTTCATAGGGCGGTTCAATGAGAAGATCTGAGATAGGCATCTCGTATAGTTTCCGGAGCTCTAGAACCAAAGTACCGCTTGAGGCTGAGTTGGTGAAGTTCTTGGGGTTTGTTACTCGGGACCTTCTTCAATTCTCAACCTTATCCCTATTCCTGCCAGGTTTAAATGGTGGAAGCCTAGAATCTCTCTCAGAGCCGGTCTGGATAATCTAGCACTTTGTTGCGTCGGAACTGATTTTTCACCGTCCTTTTTTTTTTTTCCTTTAGCATCTTTCTTTGATGATGAGGGAATCTGCAAAGAGCCGACCACCTTTTATTGAAACCTTTTCTTCTTTAGCATCGATTGTTTTCTTTTTCATGTTATTATGTTTTCCATGGTCGAAATTGTTATTATCTTCTCATGGGGCAGCTTTAAAAGTTGCAGCAGAATTAGAAGACAAAGTTGACCGCCATGCAAATTTATGATTATTAGAACAGGAAGAATTGCTGCAGGTCCAGGACAATAATTCTAACTTTCCATCTAAAAGATGGTAATAATATTCATGAGATATCTCAGGGCATGTGATCATCGATCAGATCTTAATGAGGCTCAGAGCAAGCCGGCATCCAATTAATCCATCCAGAGCAGCACCAACCACAACCTGCCCTGCACCTGACTTATACGAGACTCCTACGATATGAGAACAGAACGTTTGTGGCTATTTTGAATAAATTTATTATTCATCAATGTATGCGTTTTATTAGATGATTTTCTTTTAATCACTCATGATTTACCTCAGAAGTATTGCTATGGCAACGCTTGCTCAGTCCCCGGCTCATTTTTCTTGTCCTTTACGGCAATTTTTTCTGAGAAAACGGTACAAAGACACCGATTTTATTGCAGAAATGATATGATAAAGAGAGCATCCCAAAAAAAAGAAAAAAGATCATAGAAAGAGAGAGAAAAAATGAATGTCGTTCAAAAAAAAATAATTATTGGTAGAACCATGAGCTCCCCATCCTCTATGCTCCGCCCGGCACAACGGACGACGCAACGAGGCACCCTATGGTGACCTCCCATTCCCCATTCCTATCCTTTTGGTCAAATTTTCTTGATTTTTCTTTTCGATTTTGTTTCCTTTTTCTTTACACAATACCAAACCTCCTCTACGAAGTCCTGAACCCAAGGATCGGAAAAAAAGAAAAAGAAAAGGCCATTAAAGGAGCAGAATAAAGAGGAGGAGAAGAGGAGAGAGAGAGGGTGGGGAGAGGAGACGTTGGTGGGGGGCAGCGTTGATGAGATTCTCTATCTCATCTATATCGGACAGGGAGGAGAGGTAAAGGGGGATAATGTCGCCATGGGACATCTTCGCCATCCGAGGTGGTGATCAGTGGTGCAACCACCAGATCCGGCAAGGACAAGAGGAGAGGGGAGAGGGATTGGGGAGGCCGGTGACTTGGAAGATAAGGTGGGGAACGCCATGATCGGCGGTGAGGGAGGTGGTCCAGGGAAAGAGAGAGTCAGAGATGAGGCTGTCGACAGAGCGGATGTTGCAGAGGAGGTTGTCGAGGGGCTTGCGGAGGGTGAAAATGGCACCGAAGAAGTTGGCAGCAAGGGAGGGTGGTGAGGTTCTTGCAGCCGTCGGGGAGACCGAAGTCGGCGGCGGGGACAGGGTTGATGCAGAGGTCCATGCGGGGCTGGTGGGGGGCCGGTTGACACAGCCAAGGGTGGGTTGGATGGGGCGGGCATTGGCTCGGGTTGTCACGGCGGTGGCCTTGATGCAATCAATTGCAATTTTTTCCATCGCATCAGCGGTTTTTTTTCCCGTCCATTAAACTTGTGATGTATCGAGCCTTGGTTGAACTGGTCCGAAACTGACCTGATGGATCTGGTTCAACCAATAACTTTTCGTTCAGGGATCGGCAATAGTAGGGAGCTGCATGTGAGATTTAGCTTTTGTCGAGGGTGTGTCCAGCGAAACAGTTCGACTTTTGCACTGTAAAGTGCAGTACCATCTCCTTCCACCAAAAAAAAAAAAAAAAAAGAAAAAGAAAAAGTATAGTACCACCTCCCACGATAAACGCATGAGAGATTTGAGAGCCGAGCCGTCCGTCTCCGAGTGCTCGGTTACTTTCATCAGCCCATGGGACTGAGGCAAAAGCAAAAGCACAACATTATTGCACGGGTCTGGCGATCTGCGCCTTTATATTTGCCATCCGTGCCAAAAGAGAAGGAACAGGAGTGCTGGAACTGGACGAAAGGCGGATTGGAGGACGGGAGCAAGCAGTGGGTTTTGGGCAGAGGAATTCCTTCTTGGTTGTGGCGTCGGTCCTCTTCCTTGCTGTTGCTGCTGTCGTCCCTACTGGAGCTTCGGTGGCATCTGCCAACGCTTACAATGGCTCGTTCAGCATGCAGTGGCATGCAGTAGAAGAAGAGGAATGGGCTATAGATTCTGAAACAAATAGAAAGATTCTCTAGTCTACCAAGAACTACATAGATTACCGTCTGATAGGAAGCAGGATGGCAGCTGTCCCTGCCCCGTCTGGGCATCCATATAAACGTGGATGCACTGATATCTATAAATGTAGAAATGATCATCCACATCCACCTATTTAACTTGATTCCATTCTTCATGTACTCTAAATTAATTTCGTGTGTTGGAGTACCTTGTTGTTATTGTTGTTGATGCTGTTGCTGTTGTTTGTAAGGCTAAGAAGCCCTCTTGCCTGTAGAACGAAAAAAAAACAGGGAAATATGTTTTCTAGGTATTTGAAGATAAATAAGAAGGAAAAATTGTGGTGTTTTGCGATCTTACTTGAATATTTGTTTGATTTTTAGCTAGATATCCCTTTCTTGTGCTTCATTATGGTCTAAGAATTAAATAGTCAAGCCATTTGGTGAGTTCCGGATGGAAGCACACACAAAAAAAAAAAAGATCTCATAATTGAGGATGCATCCTAGGAAGAGGACATGCATGTGATCTTCTGCTTTTCATGCTTCTACAAGGCAGTTCCTGCAGAGAGCCTCATGTGGTTGAGGTATGCTTAGATATAACTGCCTCAAAGGGGGGAAAAATACACTAATCTTCTCATGATGCTATCCTTGGTGTTGCCTGATTTTCTTAAAATAATCTACATTTCCACTTGAATTTGCAGATCCAAACCATTAAGAAGCTTGTTTAAAATTCCTTGTTGCTTTTATAGATCAGTTTATCCAAACAAATTACCCGAGAGCATCAGTATTACCTAAGACTTACCGCCATTCAATCTTTTTCTTGGCAAATACAAAGCAAAGCATGCCTTCTTATAATACAAATAATGTCAAACATGTTTATCCTATATGAGTCATCATTGTTGTCACATCAGTACATAATTTTTACACATCTTTGCCATTCCTTTTACATTCAGTATGCTTCTCATTTTGTTCAAGTGTCCGCGTAGTTGGCTGCAAAACATTTAGGGCCTGTTTAACTGGTTGGGCTTAAAATTTTATGAAATTTAAGGCTCAACCACCACCAGATTATAAGCTGGCTAGACTTATATTTTCGAGTACCAAGGGTCATCTTTTAAGTAGACTGGCCCAAATTATGTAGAAAGAAAAAAAATAACCCTAACAAGTTTTTTTTTTTTCCTCTATAAAATTCTAGCCAGCCCACTCGAATGGTAGCTCTAGATACTTGAAAACATAGGCCTAGCAAGTTTATAGTAAATACTATGAGATGTTGGGCTAAGAATATTATGGGATGTTGAGCCCAACCATCCAAACAGGCCCTCCATATGCTTAATGCCGATTGATATTGTAGGAATTGCAATCCTTTAATCTAGGACAAAATTGAAGGATTTGCATAATCTCTGACCATTGAAATCTTGTTGGCAAGGTTTAGAAGATGCCTCACTTCACGTAATTTGTAACTTTCTAATGAAGGATTTGTTTTTCATGGTTCATGTCCCTGATTTTTTTGAGCTCAAGCACTAGACTTTCTACCAATATTTGATAAACCTTATATACTCCTTCATCGAGCTATACTTTATTTTTTCGTTGTTTAGCTTGGATTCAAAACTTAAAATACTTTTTTTCTCTTACAACAACAAATTCTTGGCGGCTCCTTAAAATTTGTGAATATATGTTTTCGTATTATATAGCTTTGTCAATACACCTCCATTTGTCAATGCTGTCACTCTTTACAAGTCCCTACATTTTTAAGCCAGTGGAATTTTTAAAGGATGTTCATTAGTCGCAGGGTGACAAATAATGCCACAATTTCAGTTAAAATACCAGCAAATTTGCATCTTTCATTTCTTTAATTTATCTTATAATTATTACTATCATGCTTGAAGCAAAATTATTAGCTTAATGAAATAGTATAACCAATCTTTTCACATCTCCAATTGATACCTTTGTCAATGTTTTAAATTGCCAACTTGATATTGTTTCATTGAAAAACTTACCTTGTATTTTCACATG
The DNA here is from genome assembly GCF_000442705.2 of Elaeis guineensis. Taxonomy (NCBI): domain Eukaryota; kingdom Viridiplantae; phylum Streptophyta; class Magnoliopsida; order Arecales; family Arecaceae; genus Elaeis; species Elaeis guineensis. The sequence goes on from NC_025994.2 coordinate 81,025,987, forward strand.
GGGTTAGTTATAGGTCACCTCTGATGTAAAAATTATTATTTACATCCTAACTGCACTTTCCATTTGTCCCTTCCCCTTTCATGTTTATGTTTATTCATGACAAACTACAATGCGCATCACATTTCCCTTGAATCAAAGTGATGCTTTCCCATTTTGGTATAGATGTAGAAAAGCAATGCTCTAAAAGTTCGTTTGGTTGAGGTATATCAGGTTACGAGATAATCTGACGATTCTTAAGAATCATTTATTATAAAAATTGATTGTAGAGAAAAATAATTTTTTTTATATTTAGTTGATTAAAAAATCACTCTAAAAAATAACACCACAAAAGATTACTATGTTTGTTTAGATGCATGAATGTTGCCAAATTTTTAATAGTACCCTTAAATAATAAAAAAAAAAAAATTTAGTACATTTGTTGTCCATTTATTGTTCACTTACATGGATGCTATCAATATTGGCTATGTCAAATATTAAAATATAGGGTTAATTATGCTTTGAGTCCCTTAAGTTATCCATCTTTTTTAAAAAGGTCCCTAAAGTTCAAAAATGTGTAGCTTGGTCCCTCTAATTTATGAACCACTTTAATACAGTCCTTCACTTGGATTTCGGCCACTTTCTCTCATCAAAAATATCGGTTAGCAAAAACCAGTGCTTATGTGGTAAAAATAAATGCTTATATGGCAAAACCTACATCAACGAAGATGATATGGCATTAATTGAGGTGACATGGCATAGATGACATGGCATATATAATAGATAAAAATTTTGTTTTAGTGATATGATATGGGTGATGATGTAGCATGTGCTGTAAAATTTGTTGTCTGAAATTGTCCACTTGTCCAGTGACACATCAGTATTAAATATGCCACTTCATCATTAAGGCTGGATCTAGGCTCAGGCCAGTCCAAGGCCCATTGAATCGGGCTAACTTCAGATCAGATTTTGGGCTAAGCTTAAAATAGTTCAGACTGAAGTCGAGCTTAAATACAGGGCCTATTTATCTTTCAGACTGAGCTCAAGTATATCTTTAGTCCGATCTGAATCCGAAGTCAACCCAACAGTAGCCCGAAATCCATCTCACCAAATGCACATGGACAACCAAATCCCATAGTGAATAACATGCCACGTTACCCCTTGTTTTCTTTTTCCTCCACGATTTGCCCTGTTTGTCCGATCAAGAGCCTCTTCATCTTTGAGAAGCTTCTCCAGTTCTCCTTGCGAGCCGTCTTCTCCTCCTCTGTGGCCTTCCGTGCGGTGGCAGCAGCCTCCAAGTAGGGGCTCTTTTGCTCCTCTCCCTCTCTGTGATGCAACCTCCTCCTCCTCCTCGCAATGCGGCATTCTCCCTGTTTCTCTTGACCGCCCCCAAGCCCCAGCAGTCCGGCCCCAGAGATCTCCGAGGGCATCCTCCTCCTCCGCGGCCTTCCACACGACGGTAGTGGCCTCCAACCAGAGGCTCTTCCGCTCCTCTCCCTCTCCACGATGCGACCTCCTCCTCCTCCTCGCGATGTGGTGTTCTCCCCATCTCTCCTGACCGCCCCCAAGCCCCAACCATCCCTAGAGATCCTCAAGGGCATCCTCCTCCTCCTTCACAACATTCTATGCGGCGACGGCCTCCAACCTCGAATGCCTTCCCTTCCCTCTCTTCAATCTCGAGCTCTTCCTCACGCTTTTGAATCACCTTCCACTTTTTCTTTCTCGTCATGCCACGGTAGTCATTGGGTTCTCCCGTCGGTTCTAACAGTGCTCCACCGGCAATCAAGAAGGATCACACGAGATTGGTGGAAGTTGTGTGAGAGAGAGAGAGAGAGATAAAGGAGAGAGAAACAGAGGGAGAGGGAGAGGGAGGGGTTCGGGCTGTGTCTTGGGCTTGGACCGGTCCGATTGAGTTTGGACCAGACTCGGGTTTGGGCTCAGATCGAGCTCAGGCCTTAAATCTCAAAATATTTTCCGGCCTATGTGAAATCCAAAAAAAATTTGGAGCCGAGCTAGGATAGGGGTGTGGCCGCCCGGACCGTTTTAAGCCCTAATCATCACCCATTTGGAGCATCATCATATATGGGTGCCACATCACACATATCCGACATCTATATGGATAATAATGTGACATATAGATGCTGACATGGCATATACCATGAATTTTTTTTATCTAAAAATATCCAATCACTGAGCATCACATAAGTACCATAAATTATGGTTTTAATTCTCTAAATTTTGCAAATATTTTTATATAATCCTTATACTTTAAAAAAAAATTCTAATTAGGTCATTTTATTTTCAAATATAATTTGATTTAAACTAATATGATTCAGATAGTTAAAACTAATATGAAAAGGTAATACACACACACACACACACACACACACATATATATATATATATATATATATATATATATATATATATATATATATATATATATATATATATATATATATAATATATATATTAAAAATTAAAAAAATAATCAATAATAGATTATTATATTGCTGATTCTACTTTATCTTCGATCATACCATTGACCTCATCCTCCTTTTCCTCCTACTTTCTACTAGAACATACATAAATATATATAAGAAAATATCTACATCATCATGACTCATATATAACACCCCATCATACATTTAGTAAACCTTTCATTCCATCCCCTAATCTTATTTTTTCTAAAACTAAAAAAAAGATAAATGAAAGCAAAAGATGATAAACAAACAAGAAAGAAAATAGTTTTTACTATTGATTCATTTACTTTCTTGACTTTCGTATTCTACTCCACTCAAAGTAAATACCTAAGATTGTGTTTGGTAGTTGACAATCTATCTAGATTGCTGGTAATTTAAAGTGGACCCATCAGATTACTGTATTTTGTATGCTTTTTTGATGGCAATCTAGATTACCTTGACAATCTAGATTACCTCTCAGAAGGTAATTTAGATTTCCTTGAAAAGAGGTAGCTATCCATATTACCATTTGTTTGGTAATGTTACAAAAAAAATTTTGAACAAAATTACCCTTCAAAAAAAAATCACACAAAATCCATCCCTCCACCTTCCTCCCCCGACAGCTCTCACCCTCCCCTTATTATATATAATAATATATTATATTATATTATAATATAATATACTATTATTATTATATTATTATATTTTATAGTAACTATATTATATTATAATAATATAGTATATGATAATATATTATAATATATATTATATAAATCTTATTATATATCATAATAAATTATATTATATTATTATATTATTATAATAATATATTAATATATTATATTACAATAATATTATATTACTATATATTATTATTGTAATATATTATAATAATATATATTATATTAATATCTTATATTAATATAATATAGTATATAATATAATATTATTATATATAATAATATAGTATATTATATTATATTAAAATAACTTATATTATCATATAATATTAAATTATATTAATATATTGTAATATATATTATATAAATATTATTCTATATAACAATATATTAATTATATTGTTATATTATTATATTATAATATATTATAATATATTAATATATGAATATTATAATAATATATTTTATTAATATAACATAATATATAATATAATATTATTATATATAATAATATAGTATAATATATTATATTATAATAGTTTATAACAATATCATTATAATATTATAATATACTATATAAAAATATATTATATTATATTAATCATATTAATATTATATTACTATATATTATTATATTATTATTATTATATATTATAATAATATATATTATATTATATTAATATCTTATATTAATATAATATAGTATATAGTATAATATTATTATATGTAATAATATAGTATATTATATTATATAAATATTATTTTATATAATAATATATTAATTATATTATTACAATATTGTATTATAATATATTGTAATATATTAATATATTAATATTATAATATTTTATAATAATATCTTTTATTAATATAGCATAATATATAATATAATATTATTATATATAATAATATAGTATAATATATTATATTATTAAATTATTAATATAATATAATAGTTTATTATAATATCATAATATAATATTATAATATACTATATTAAAATATATTATATTATACTATATTATATTATTATTATAAGGTTAGGGGTATTTTAGAAATTTGATTTCATATTATCGATAATCTGATTGTCATATCAAATATGTCAATCAAGATTTTTGATAATTTTATTGTAACATTATCTATATATATCAAACACTGTAATCAATATTACTGATAATTTAATAGTGATAATCTATCTTGAAGGTAATCTAGATTATCTTTCAAGATTGTCTGGTAATGCACCAAATGCAGCTTAAGATCTTTAGTTGCATAGTCTACAATTGCCAATTCATTCTTTTCAAAAAAAACTCAACAACAACAGTAAGCTTAGCAATGACAAAACTGAAAATGCCAGGTTTGCATACTTATCCATCATCACCGCTATAGCCACAACAGTAATCTTCAGATCCCCGAACCTGTCTGCATTAGGATTATCTATGGATCTGGATCTAGCCTCTCTGTTTTGAGTACCATCATCATCTCTAGCTTTTTAAATGCATCTAGTTACTCACCCCACATCAAAATCATCACCACCCTGCCATCCGGCTAGAAAGATTAAATTAAATTATGCTTGAAAATCAAAGGACTTAATTAAAGACTTTTTTAACGTATAAGAACCATATAAAAATATTTTTGAAACTTAAATGATCAAAACTATAATTTATCATATATGTGTGATAATGTGGCATTTGGATGATAGCTGATGTGTCACTCAGTGATTGGATATTTTTTGAATAAAAAAATTTCACAACATATGCCATATCATCACCAAGAAGCCATGTCACCACCCATACCACATTATCAAAATAAAACTTTCTCTCATTTTGCCACATCATCTACATCATGTCACATCAGTTGATATCACGTCATCTCCATTTGGGCAAGTTTTGCCATATAAGCATTTATTTTCAACACATAAGCACTGGAGATAGATTTTCAATGAGAAGTAGCTGAAATTTGGAGGAAGGACTACATTAATATAGTTCACAAATTAGAAGACTAAAATACAGATTTTGGAACTTCAAGGATCATTTGAAAAAGATAGATAACTTTAGAGATTAAAAGCATAATTAATCCTAAAATATATTTATGTAAGTTAATTAATATTTTTTAAAATAATTATACATATATTAAAAAGTGTATTTCTTGTTACAAATAAATTCTAGTGTGTTTTTGTATACAAATAAATATATTAATTATTAATAAATCTTATGTTAGATTTATTATAATTAATAAATATTTATTAATTATTTATTAATAAATGTATTATTGTTTATAAATGTCATCAATCAATATATTAATATATTTATAATATATTAATATAATTAATATTAATTATATAGTATAATCAATATAATATTAACATAATATAAGTGATCAATCGTTTTTTCATCAAGAAATAATATTTTTAAATTACTTTCAATCGGTAATCCAATTAACATGGGAAAACATGATATTTGTCTTACATTCTATTTTAAGAAAATAAATGTGAAATTCACTATTTACTTTATCATTTGCCTCGTCTATTTTTCATATCAAATATGATAATGTGATACAAGAATTATTTTTTCATGATAGATTGCCACCAACCAAACGGGCTTGGAGGTATTGCCAAAGGTTAGAAACAGATTCCCTGCAGAAGAGCCTCCACGCCGAATAGGCTGCTACATTTTATTGTTGCATCTTCTTACATTACTTCAGGCAAAATTTTATAGTTGGATTCCAATTTGCATGTCAAGATTAGAACAATAGAAGGGACAAGTGAGAGAAAATTGGTGGGAGAACGGAGGCCTTTGAAACATTGATGCCCATGAAACCCAATTTGAGTTCTAACGTGCTGATGGATGGTTAGGATTCGTCCATGTGAGTCCTAGAGTCGGACGGTCTACCTCGTCACAGATGGCCAAAATCTTCTTGGTGCCCCCTTTTTTCAATGGTCTGATTTTTCTTCTCTCTCTCTCTCTCTTTTGTTGTAGTGAATCCTTTGGATTTTGGTGTCAATAATGTGCTCGGTTACACGCTGCTTTCCTTGCTCTTGTATAAAAAGAGATGCAATAGAGATGATAGCCAGCTAGCTGTGTCGATAGGAATGGAGATGGGGAAAGCTGGTTTCGCGTGTGTTGCACTCCTTGTTCTCATCTCTTGTGCTGGAACAAGAGCTGCCGTGATCGGTCACCAGGCTTGCAACGGTCGCATGGGGAGGTGCCATGGAGTGGAGGAGGAGTGGGCTATGAGTTCGGAGATTGGGAGGAGGCTTCTCCAGACCACCACCTCCGGCTTCATAACTTATGGAGCTTTGATTCCGGACAGAGCGTCGCCTCAAGCCATGCAGCGTGGAAATGCCTACACTCGCGGATGCCAAGCCAACGTCTACTGCAGGTTCAAATGATGGAAGCCTTTTCCTCTCTGTTTGGTGCCAACGGGTTCCCCTGCGTTCTTCCTTGTTTCTCTGCTTTAATAATGAGTAGTAATTGAGACTGAAATCTCTCTCTCGCTCTCTCTCCCCCCTTGTATGTGAATGTTTAGTTGAATGGTCAAATTGGTTCTCTTTCCATTTGCAGCAATACATTACTATTGAATTATATGGATGAGTCATGCCACCTTGCAATCATCTCAATTGGAGGAATTTGCTTTAGACGATGACAGATTAATATTCAGACCGAGCAGGCACTATGTTCCAACCTAAAGCTATTGGACATCCTCATGATCAGTCTCATGTGATGAACAAATGTTCATGAAATACTGAGGCTGAGTATATTGTTTCTAATATTCAAAGCATAACAGACATTTTTCATAGCTTCCTGAACAAGTATTTGCTCAACCAAATATAAGATATTTTGAAAAGTACTATGCTTTCTATACCATTTTTCTATGGTCAACAAAGCATACTAAAAATTGTGGTGTAGAGAGGATTTCTTTAGTCCCACATCGGTTATGAGTCAAGAGGGAATATGATTTATATAGATTGAAAACTTCTCTTCCAATGTGAGGCACTTTTTAAAGGACAAAACCGTGAGGCTCTAAATGATCAAGGCCCATTGAAGCCTAAAGGTCCACTGAAGCCGAAAGATGATCATGAGTCAAAGCGAATAATACCTCACGTATGCGGAGGCAACAGGCATAAGCCAACCATCTGAGCCCATTCGACCCCATGACCCATGACCACAGTATATACAAACAACTATTTTCTCAAGCATCATACAATTAGATATTAGCTTTCTAGAAAATATATTAAATTCTTCTTACGAACCAAATTTGTGTTGAAGTCAACCAATCATATATAAAATACAATCTCTTCATCTTATTTTTGATGGAAAAAAAACTTTTTTTTTTTTTTGAAGCCAGTTATTTACTATCTTAAGTTATTTTTAATTATTAAATATTTACATTAATATTTAAGATAGTAATTATTTTTAAATTTATTATTTGCTGCAACAATGTTATGTCGGTGTTAAAAGACATCTGGGTCCATTTACTTGTGCGTGAGTTTTATCTCAACCGCAATAATCCGAGACTTTGGTCCATCTCTGTCCGGGAGAAACGATAGAGAGAGAGAGACCCACTGAATTTTTATGAGTGGGAGCGGCGTACCAATAAAGGATCGTTGCTTCATTCACGGGAAGTGAAATGGTTACAAATTTATTGTCCAGCAAGATTTGGCTGAGATATCCAAAGAGCGAAGTTATGCCAGGACTAGCACTTTAAGGTGCTTTAAAAGTTGAAACGAGTACAACTTAACTGCTTGCTTCTCTGGGCAAAGGCAACAGCATCACATGCAAAAGAGAACGCATCACATGTTCAACTCCCCATTTATGAAGTCCTTATCACGCCAGGGTTCGAACAACAGGCGGCCAATGTCTCTAATCATTGCCTGTTACACCATTTGTATATGCGAAGCTAAGCCATAGCTCTTGCACCATCATCAATGTCTGCCCATATAATCCTATCATAAAGCCATGTGAATAATTTGTTCTCTGCAAGTGCAAGTCCACGTATCTTACAACTAGATCAGGCCAGAAAAAACCTTGCCAAGGCATTAGTATCAAAGCACCAGTGGCAAACCTCAGGAAGCCTAGAGTGAAAGCCTAACATCATATACTGACGCCCTTGACTCATAGGTGCCCGAGGAGGTTAAACGTTCGCAATCGTAGAAAGCATCATAGGTAATTAGGAAATACCGTAGGTAGCAATAAGATCAAAATATCATCAAAATTAGCATACGTAGAATTTTACTGTCTACTTTGAATGTTTCTAACATCAAGTAACCAACGCAAGTAGAATCACAATCAATCGGAGGTTGGATAAAAAAATTATTACCAGAAAATTGAAGGTATATTAATGTAGTCAATCAACAGCCCAAATCTACTATCTTTCTGGTATGGACAGTGACAAGTCCACCATCGCTACAGATTGGATGGTAGAAACTCCCATTGTTAGTTGGTTTTCAAGTCGATCTAGAAGTTTTTAGATAATAGTTACTACACCATCCACCCAACCTTCAAACCATTTCACATTAATGACATTTTTTTGGCACTTGTTGCCATTTTTATTAGCAAAGAAATGTTATTTTTGTATACGGAATTCACTGATGTTCAGCTTTTACTGGATGTAAGGAGCCATGGTGCTGTCTTCACATCAAAGACTGAAAACAAAAAAGACTGCTATTTTTTTTCTGGGCATTGTAAACAACCAGTGTTGTAGCATAAGACCAATCAGCACAACATCAGCAAGATATAGAAATCATCACAAGAAAGCTACAGATGCAGATCAGAAAGTCCTAAAACCCTTGCCTTAACTGATAATTTATTACACGCCTCTGTTTCACAGAAGTGTTCCGGTTTTTACGGATACGTCTCTGAAAGGAAAGCACCAGCAATTGGCTGGAAAAAGAATTATGACGCTCCATTTGGGAATATATCAAATGGATGTGTCAGTCAAACAATTTACCACCAGAATGGATGGGGGAGTTCCAAATAACAAGAATTGGCAATCTATGTTTTACTGCCCTATAAAGGAGATCTCACATATAATGAGTGCTATCATCTCTCCACGGAATATTGAAGAGACATTGAGATGACCAGAGTAATGGATTGTCCGTGTCGATTCATGGAGTTTCTCAGCCTGAATGATAGGCTCCCTGATTTACACATCGCTGCAAAAGATGGATAATGGAATTTGCCGAACCTCTTGCAGCATTGCAACTCAAATGGGAGCATATAGGAATCAAACCTCTTCACTTTTAAAACATAGCCGCTCTGGAAAAAATGCCCACAAGATGTATATTTAGGAGAAGATACACATAAAATAAGTAAAATGAAACAAAACTAGAATCAATTTATTAAGAAATATATTAAGGAATAGGCAACTTCAGATTTATTACTGCAATTTGTTTGCATGGTCTTCCAAGAATTTAGAATAGATGGGCTTTTCAGAATCTACTATAGTGAAACTTGGCCGACCATTTAACTGGTGACTTGCTGACACTTGCTGCATGGCTTCAAACAAATAGCATGCCAAAAAAAGGCATCTATGGCAGATTTTAAAAGCAGTAACTTGCCTGGCTGCCTTGATTAATGCTCTAATAAAAGTTTAAAATACATTCAAAAATTTGTGGTTGTTTATAAATAAACTTTTATTACACAACAGCACATTATTATCTAGCTTCTTCATCGCAAAACCGGTTGAGCAGATTGGCTTTAGCTTGTCACATAATTTTTTTTCCTCAGGATTAATGAAATGGAAATCTTATTCTAAATTGCAAAATTAGGTAAACCAAATAATCATCCATTCTGAAAACGATGTCTTTTCAACCACATAATAATTATGATAACAAATAATAATTGACCGACTTTGGAAAGTTTAACTCTAACAATTAAGTGCAAATTGGTTTCAGGAAGTTATGTCTACATATGTCCCTGGAATAATCCATTCATAGCAAGCTACCAACAGAATATTAAAGAAAAAGTCAACCACCCACCAGTTTCTGACTTGCATTAGCAGGTCAAAAAGTCACAATAAATAACGTAAAAGGAAAATGAAAAAAAGGAGCAAAAAAAAAAAATCCTCAGAGTTCTTTTAAAGGAAATGACAGGACAATCATTGTGGGTTTACTATTGATCAATGTTTAATGTTTGTTCCCTACACATATCAACCGCATATTCATATATGTCTAACATATCACAAGAAGTATTACAGGAACACATAAACTTTGATCTACTCAATCCGTGAGGAAAATTAACTCTCCTGTTTCCTATGTCATATTCTACTCATAGCTACGAATGCCGATGAAATAGTTTCATCTGAGATGCTACCATGATGCTTCATCATAGCAAAGAGTTTATTGATCATCATGGCCATATAGTTTTCCTTAACGATATTAAACAAATTACATGGTGAATTTCTCTCCATTTAACATGAAACTTCAAATACGAGAATACATTAGGATTGATCATCATGCCCAAGTAAATCAAAAGCATGACATGCTGATATATATTAGGGTGACATATCTTCGTTGAACCAAGTATGAAAAATTGTGATGTTGAGAAATCAAAAAGATGCTTAGCAAATCTTATGAGAACTACAGCAACTTCATGGGAACAGTAATTTCTGAAAAAGCTCAAGGATCTTGCTCATTAATGACAGTGGCATCAGCTGGGTTCCCATTCTATGAATGACTTAGAAAACATGACCAAAGAACTCAATCCTGTCAATTTGGGTCAACATATTATGGTGGTTTCACCCATGCTCTTCAGAGCCCTGAAAACCGAAAGTGCCCCCACACTGTCAAAGTTTTTCTCTGGCCTTTGAATTCAAATATCTGAAGCATCCCAATCAATTCTCCACAGATCTTTTTTAGTAAATGCTGTCATTTCTAACATTCTCCTTAGTTTTGCTAGATATCTTCATTTAAGATATGCTATATTTTGCATGCTCGATACATGTAAATATGCCATTTCTAGTAAAAAGATGAGTCATACAACATAGCTAGTTTTGTTGTTGTTTTAAAATTCTTTTCCTTTTCCCACTCGCTACAACCAGAGAAACCCCAAAAGGTGTATTTCCTCTATGCAATCTCACTACATCGGAATTGATGCTTTTGAGTTAGAATAGACTCATAATGCCAATAATATTCACTTGTAGGGAACAAGAAGATAAACCTCAACAGCAAAAGAAAACCAGGTTTTCTAAATAGAACAGGCAGGTTTTCTAAATAGAGAACAGGAAGCTGATACATACTAAGTATAAGAACCAAAAGAATATAAAGATAAATGAAATGACAAACTGATAACACAAAAAGTAACCTATAGTAAGTAAAGCAAGAAGAGTTTCCCTACTCAGATATTCATATGTTACTATCATTGTGGTACCCCATGCTGACATGCTGAAAAACCTTGGACCTAATCCTCTATAGAAGCCTTTCCATCCATCTTCAACAATCAATCTTTTGATAACTTGTCTCACAGTTTGTCTCTGTTTACTATCCATGACCTACATGAAAATTAAATAAAGAAATGAATGAATGAATAAAACAGTAGATGATTGAAACTTGGCGGAATAAGAAAATTCATCCCGAAAATAATGACAAACAGCCTTTCTTTTTCCTTCTTGTAAACAGCAAAGTCAAAATGAAAATTTAAGAATTCAAATAAAAAGATAAAAATGTGCAAAATACAATATGAACATTCAAAAAACAAAGACCGCATGCCTCCTAGCACTGGACCCAATCTAAGAATCTACAGTTCATAGTACTTATATTGGGATCAGAATCTTTAATGATCAATTACACATACAAAAAAGCTAACATGCAGATATTGTACAAACATTGATAAAATTACTCCTTCACAGACCAAAAAGCCTACCATTGTAGCAACTACTCAAATGAATCCCCTCAAAGTACATGTCCGCATGAAAGCCTTGAAACTTGGAAGTTATGAAAAATGACTAGTTCTAATGCTCATGCCAACTGCATAAAGTCTCCAAGAGTAAAAGATAATAGTATTTTCTCATTCCATCTGCACATCCAAGCATCTATAGTACAATACAGTGTCTAGAGACCTAGACAAGCCAACCGGCTTGACCCGCTTAACCAGCCACCTGACCAAAAGCCCAGAAATATTAGAGGTTAGGCTGACCAAAAGCCCAGAAATATAGAACAACTATTATAGGTTAGGCTGACCAAAAGCCCAGAAATATAAAAAACCATTTGGCTCATTAAACCAGATGGTTTAACCCCTAGAACAGGCCAGGTCAAACCACCATCAACTGTTCCAGGTCAGATGGAATCGTGCCCCAAAAGAAGCAGAAAAATGAGTCCACAATTGCTCCTCCTCCCTTTCCCCTTCTCTTCTTATTCTACAGAGGTGTTGCGGCTACATTTGGCCACCTACCGGAAAGGGGCCTGGGATGCAGAACTGGAGGTGAACTGAGTAGATCCATTGGAATCAGACACAACATGACAAATTTCAGTGGCAGTGTTCTCAATGCAACTAGATCGAGAGGGAGCAGAGGTAGAGCAACCAGATAGGACCAGATTGAGTGGGCAGCATGACACAGAGTAATAAAATCTAGTGCGATCGAAGGCAGCAAGGCATGATCAAGAAGGGAGGAGAGAGAGAGAGAGAGATGGGAAGAGGATGGCTTGGTTGGGATCTAGAGGATATGGGAAGGAAGAGATGCAATTGGGAGTAGGCCAGAGGAGAATAAGTTTCATGCAAGAGCCTGTCAAACCGGGAACTCCTGATCCGGATGTTGCAGCAGGTCATTCCGGTTCAATGGGTCCCAAACACTGTATGATATGACAAGTTAGTTTCAACTTCATCAATATTTATAATTTAACTACTCCATTTGCTAGCATGCATGTACATACATGTTTTGCATGTCCTATCTTAGCAATGTTATCAGGATCAAGATCGTAACATAAACTATGGAGCAGACTGGATTAGATTGGATCATAGTTCTTTCCAACTTCTTTTAAATGTTGAAGGACAAAAGGTAAAATTATGAAAGTAAGGACATGAATATACTTCAATTTTAAAGGAATTAAAGGTAAGAAATCATCATATAAGTTCATAAGAAGTAAAATCTTGAATGCCTTGAGCCCATGTGTATGATGTCCAAAAAAACAAACACCTCAGGTTATTCCATATGACCAGAAGCAACCATTTAAGTCCATATTATATCTTAATTTGATCCCAAAAAATATAGATATAGGATTGTAGAATGAATACGCACACAAACACACACACATATACATGTATGTATGTATGTACATAAATAAATAGATAAATACACACACACACACACACACACACACACACACACACACACATATATATATACATATATACATAGATATGTACATATGTACATATCTAGATATGTACATATATACATATGTACATATATACATATGTGTGTGTGTGTGTGTGTGTGTGTAGATACATACATATATACATATATACATCTACATATACATATACATCTACATATATATACATATATGTATAGATACATATATATGTACATCTATACACATATATATATACATATATACATCTACATATACATATACATATACATATATACACATACATACATATACATATACATATACATATATGTACACATATGTATCTACATATACATATACATCTACATATATGCACATATACGTATAGATACATATATATGTACATATGTACATATATGTATAGATCCATATATATGTATATGTATAGATGTACATATATATACATACATATATACATACATATATATATGGATATAGATACATACATACATATATATAGATACATACATACATATATATATATATATATAGATACACACACACACAAAGCCAGAGGAGTATAAGGTCGATTGGATTCGGACTCAGATTCGATCAGATCAAAACTCTATAATAAAGGTTCTATATCAATGATCCAATCCATTGAATGTGATCAACTATCTCAAAACTACTTACACAAAAATCATATGATTTGGAGACCCCTAGCCTATGCATCAAGTAGTCAAAAATCGGACGACCTAAATAAAATTAAATTAGATGTATTATTTAATCACTTGATGCATAGATTAGGAGTCTTTAAATCATATGATTTTTAGTGTGAATGCAGTTTTGAGATAGTAGATCACATCCAACGACTTGGATCATTGATGTAAGATTTTCATTATCCAGTTTTGATCTGACTGGATCTAAATCTAAATCTGATCAACCTTATCCAAGGCTGCCCCTATATGTGTGTGTGTGTATGAACATATATATGTACACATATATATATACATATGTATGTATGTATGTATGTACATGTGTACATATATATATATGTGTGTGTGTGTGTGTGTCTAACAACATGTCACCATCTTCGGCATCATCTTTATCAGATTCAAGATGCAAAATTACCCCCTTTTCCTTTTACTTCTTGAGGAATAATCGATGAAATCTTCCTCATCTACTTGTTGAACCTTATACAACATATAACGTGTTTTCTTGCCTTTATCAATATATTTAAGCCTAATCATGAATATATTTGCTCCAGATGCATCAACTCAATCCTCTTTCAAGTAAAAGGCCATCAAAAAAAGTAAGACAATTTTAAAAAACAGATGCAAAGATATGAGAACGTGTGACCATGTAAGACATTTATCTACAAATCTTACTTTCGAAAATTGAAAAGGAATGCACCTATAGAGTTCCAAGAAGTCTTTTTTTCTTTACTTTCAAAACTCAAAGACTTAAAATAGCTAGGTGGATTTTTAAATATGTCCCAGGAACCTATGAATGATGAATTGGCCATTTAAAATTTTAAATGAATTAACTAATCAAAAGGCAGAATTCTAATTGCTTTAACATGTAAATGAAATGATGCAGATATGGATCTTATAATACGGATGACTGTATGATTTGTCATCTGGATCTTATGATCCAGATTCTTGTCTAGGCTGCAAACTGATCCCAATTTGGAGATCTAATCCAAAGACCATCAGGTCAATTTTGGTCGAAATGAACAATTTTAATATGGTATCTAAGTCCCCTAAAACAATATCTTCTATGAAAGTTTTTCCCATGCTGGATCCATTTAACCGTGCAACCCCCATGTCTGCTGCTAACACATTATAGATTTGTACTTGTAGCTAAGGTTACAGACTGACAAAAAGCTATGATGTATTTAGTCACTAAGTAGGTTCTCATACATATTGATAGGCTCCTATCATGCCTAATTTTCCTTTCTTTTCTCTTCTTTCTTCGAAATGATGACAAAGCTCATATATTAAGAATGCAAGTGCAAATAGACATGTATAGATCAGAATGAACTTAGACTTGCTCAAACAGACCATGCAAGAAACATCAGAACTGCATGCAGAAATTAGAAAACGAGCAAAACCAATGATAAACTGACATTAAGCACACACCTGCAATCGAGTCTTGATCGTGTCCAAAGGGGTTGTGATGCTAGCTGCCACCACACCAGCAACAATTCCACCTGTAGCTTGAACACACATTATGTTCCACTGGCTAGGAACAGTTTCCGTTTCATTGCCATGGCCTAGAAGCCTGCTCAAGACAATAAAGAGAATTATGGTAAGGAACTTTCCAATGTTTCAGGCTCTTATAATATAATAAATTATAATACAATGATGAGAAGAAGAAGGGAACAGTTTGAACATATCAAGTTGATTCTAGACCAGATGTTTGTTTGTTTGCATGCCTTACAGCTTTGCAAGGTTTTCAAAGTCAGAGAACCTATTGTTTAGAAGTTGGTTATCCACCTCTTTTGATGCATCAAAAAGTTTTTTTTTCTTTGTAGTTCATATCTTTGTTAATTATAAAGTTTACACCAGAGAGATTACAGGGCTACAGTCTACAGATGTCAAAAAATGTCATCAAATATGTAACAGGCATGCGGTACAGGATTAAGGTATAACTCAAACAGCAAGTATTTAAGATGGGAAAGATCTAAAATTATGTAATGAGAAATTTACTTTAATAGATAAAGATGGCAAAGAATGATTCATAAAGCTCGCATATATGTCCCAGAAAAGCTTTTCTTCAAGGTAGGAGGCAAAGCTTGTTCATTAGTCATAAAAGGAGTCATATTTGATTTGTCAAGGAAGAGTAATATCTCATTTGTTCATCTTCCAAGAAATGTCAGCAACTTGGATCCATATGTTTTTATTCCCTGACACCATCCGAAAAAAATAAAACTCCATGACCATTTGTCAGGATTAAACATTAAAAACTTAAGGACATATATTTTACTTTAGATGTTTTCCACATGAGAAAAAAAAAAAACCAAAACTGAGAAAACTGAGAAGATTCGACTGGTTAAGTGCACATAACACTTTATCCCACAATATTAAGATTGTATGACTCCCAAGAAACCAGGCCCAAAATGATGTACAAGGCATGTATGAAGGTTAAATTACAAGAATAAAATAATGCATAAAAAGAACACCCAACTCTAGTACAGAGCCTCCACATGATTAAGGCACTTGCATCTAACATATCTAGACACTAAAAATCTATAAACTACATTAAAGGGCAATCCAGAGGCACTCTCCGCAGGACGCATGCGCACATTGCTTTTTTGCCATATGGCTATCTATATTACTACATTGAAGGGAGTCCAACAGCCTCCTAACATGCCATGTGTCAAGCGCCACACGCCCGAGAATGCTTTTTTTAAGCAAAGCGAAGTAGGGCACTTGCCCTCTGCTGCACACCAATCCAGCACCCCTCACACACCACATACGCTCCCTCATCCGGACCATAGGTGGTTTTTTATTCCTTTTAGTGGGCCCATCCTCGGCAATTTCTCCAGCAGGAAGGAGAGTGCAGCAGAGGGGCGCAAGCCTGCCATTCTTTGTGATAGAAGGGATAAATTTCCTATATTACTTGATGCCCAAATATGTTACAAGATGCCTCCTTATATACATAAGAAGTAAACCAAGTCAGGCAAGTGCCAACCTATGCCTACTCATATACAACTTATATACAACCCATATACATCTCATCCAAATCTTACTAGAAAAAAAAGCTAGCTAGGTAAATCTTGACACCCATGTACAACTCACCCAAATCTTATTGAAGAGGAAAGCTAGCTATGTGTATCTTGACAACTAATACACAGCTGTCCAACATTCCTCCGCAAGCTGAGCATCCCAAATCACGAAGAAGAAAACGAACCCAAACTGTTTCAACAAGTGCCAAAACCATGGCATGATATTCGACCTCAGAACTAGATCTGAAAATGGTGGGTTGTTTCTTGACAGACCAAGAAATGAGATTGGACCCGAGAAAGAGGCAAAATCCAGCAGTGAAACATCAGGTATCAGGACACCCAGCCCAATCAGCATCTGAATAAGCAATAAGCGATGGATTTTGACACTGAGAGAAATGTAATCCATAGCCGAGTGTACCACAAATATGACGGAGGATCCACTTCATAGCCTAAAGATGTGGTTCATGTAGCACATGAAGAAACTGATCTACCAGATTCACAGCATAAGATAAGTCAGGTCGGATGAAGGTAAGGTACTGTAAGGCCCCAACAATTTGATGATATTCATACGGGTCTAAGAGAGGCTGTCCTTCATGAATGGATAGATGTGTACTATAAGAGAGTGGTGTGCTGACAGATTTGCAATCCTTCATACCATGGCGAAAAAGTAACTCCATAGCATACTTGCCTTATGAGAGATAGACTTGAGGAACTAGACTTAACCTCAATTCTCAAGTAGTGAAGTGACTCAAGGTCCTTCATAGCAAACTCAGATTAAAGAGTGGCAATGAGAGAATCCAAAAGAGGGCTAGAACTGCCTGTGACTATAATATCATCCACCTACAAAAGTAGTATTAAGGTGCCATGAGTACTAGAATGAACAAACAGAGACGCATCTACAGCACTAGAACGAAAGTCAAGCTCAGCAAGAAATGAGGTAAACCTCTGAAACTAGGCACGAGGAGCCTGTTTGAGACCATATAAGGCTTTCTTGAGTCTACAAAGGTAATACGGATTAGCAGCGTCAACAAATCTCGGAGGCTATCTCATATAGACCTCCTCCTGAAGAATGCCATGAAGGAAGGTATTCTTCATATCAAGTTGCCGAAGGGGCCAACCTTGCGATAATGCCACAGAGAGTACTGTACGAACAGTAGTGGCCTTAACAACAGGAGAGAAGATTTTCTCAAAGTCAATACCTTGTTGCTGCTTATATCCCTATGCCACAAGGCAAGCTTTAAGGCGCTCAAGTGAACCATGAGCATGAGTTTTGACTTTATAGACCCATTTGCATCTAATAACGTTAGCATGGGATGGAGGAACAAGATTCCAGGTACAGTTTAATATCAAAGCATCATATTCTTCCTACATAGCCACGACCCAACCAAGGTGCTGAGAAGCCTCCTTGAACGTCGATGGTTCCTACGGAAAATCAGAACTAGAAGATACAAGCAATGCAGAGGGGTCAGCCTAAGAACAGGATTGATGTCTAAGAATTATATGGTGCGAGCATTGCAGAATAGGATGAGATTGTCTCGAAGGTTTAGGGTCAGCAACAACATTGGATTGGGTAGAATTTACCTAGGGGGATGTGGGAACCGAGTAGATTCAGGAGGAGTTCGTACCCGAGTGCATTGATACACAATCCGAACCGATGGCCGATCCACGCGACTACCAACAGGAACCTTTGCAGAACTATTAGTATCCATAGTAGGAGCAAGAGAATAAGTAGCAACAACACTAAGTGAATCTAGGGCTAGATCAGATGCAGATGCAGATACAGTGATGTTGTCATTGATATCAAACTGTGACATGTGAAATATCAGCTCAGAAATAGAGTTGGCAGTAGAGGGATCTAAATCATGTTGTGGATGTGAGACAAACAAATTCAATTTATTTAAGTCACCAGCAGTAGGTATGTCATGTGATTGCTTTAAAAAGGACCGTAAACAAGTGTAGGAAAATACAGACTCAACAAGCACAATATGACAAGAAATGAGAACTTTACCAGAGGAAGGATATAAAAAGCGAAATCCCTTATGATGCTTAGAAAGGCCAAGAAAAACACAAGGCAGAGACCATGGATGGAGCTTATGCGATGCAATATCCTGAATGCTCGAATAACAAAGACACCAAAAACTTTAATAACATTCACATCAAGAGGAGAATATCCATGTAATTTTTGATAAGCAGTGGAGCCATTCAAAACAGTCAATGATGAAGTGCGATTTAAAAGAAATACAGCATAGTGTAGGGCTTCTGTCCAAAACCGTACTGGCACGGCAGATTGAAATAAAAGAGTGCGAATAGCATTTGCTATATCTATTTTTGCACTCGGCAATGCCATTTTGCTAAGGTGTATAGGGACACGATAATCGATGAAAAATACCATTGGCACTCAGAAAATCAATAAAAGCCTCATTAACAAACTCTTTTCCCCCATCAGAATGAAAGTAACAAATATTTGCTTTGTAAATATTTTTTAACATGGCATGAAATTCCACAAATTTATCATAAACTTCATGTTTAAATCTAAGAGTATATATCCAGACATATCGAGAAAAATCATCAACAAATAACACATAATACTAATATCTAGAGAGAGAGAACAGGTGATTGCCAAATATCATAGTGAATTTGTTCAAATGGATAAGAAGATTTTGATCAAGAAATACTAAATGATAATTTGACATGCTTTCCAAGATGACAAGCATTACAATTATTGAATTGAACAGACTTAACAGATGCATGCAAAACATTATTAATATCTTTCAAGAAACGAAGCAAAACATCACTACTGGGATGACCTAATCTCCTATACCAAAGTTCGGGACTCAACTGGACAGCTGCTAATGCTGTCTTATTCCTAATACCGATAGTGGAAACTTGAGAAGCAATAGGGTAAAGTGACGAGCCAGGACTATTGCACCGAACAAGCTCCTTCCTTGTTCTCAGATCCTTCATAGAAAAATCAGATGAATCAAATACCATAGAACGGTTATTATCATAACAAAATTGTCGAACAAATAACAATTTTTTCTTAATAGAAGGAACGACTAAAATATTATGCAAAGGAAAGTTAGTATGAGGTGTATGCAGCCTGGATTCACCAACAACATAAATAGCAATTTGTTCTCCGTTTCCTACTAGAATACGATCACTACCATGATGAGGTTGAGAGTGCGAAAGTATTCCTGAAGTGGCAATCATGTAGTTCCTCACCCCCATGTCAGGGTACCACACCTCCTAGTCAGACTCATCCTGTGAAATACTCATGACCACAAAGGACTGTGGTATATCATAGGAAATATAATTATGATTAAAGCGATGTCTACACTGAAGTGCTGTGTGATTAAATTTTACCACATATTTGGCACGTGGGACCAAATTGCTTCTGAAAGAGGGAAGGGTTAGGAGGAGGTCTGGGAGGTGGTGTGGCTCGATGGTGTGGATGTTGCTACTGGTAGTAATTGGGCTGAACACCATATTGATAGTTAGTCATCTGTCATGGTCCTTGATGTCGTCCTCCATGATTACCTCTGCCTCCACGAGATCGATCTCTGCAGCCACCCTAATTATCTAGCTGACAACCACCACGTGCAGCCACAAAGGCAGTAGAATGGCCAGTGGGAGGAGCGGAACTGCGAAGAGCACTAAAGCGTTGATCCTACTGTTCCTCCTGAAGAAGAAGCAAGCGAATCTCCTCAAGATCAAGAAGATTACCACGCATAGTAACAGTGGTAATGAAATTCTTGTACTCCTCGGGAAGACCATGAAGAGTAGCCATCACAAGCTCACGATCTGTCCCATGACTACCAATGGAGCGAAGACTCTGACCAATATCCTTAATTTTTAGGATATAGTCAAAGACAGACATAGTGCCCTTCTTCAAAAGGCGAAGCTCACTCTCCAACTGAAACTCCATAGCGGTGGTCTTGTCACCAAAGTGCTTCTCAATGGCAAGCCAAATATCCTTAGCAGTGTTCTCAGTCTACAAAGAATGTGTTGAAGCATAATAGGGGACATGGTGGCAGTGAGCCATAGCTGAACAGTGCTGTCCTTCTCTTATCAGGTCTCAAATGCCGGATTAGGAAGATGATTTTTTGAATCATCTTCAATAAATGCAGGAGGTAGGAGGCTGATACCATTCACATGTCCTAACACCTTAAAGGTAGAAAGAACATTAGAAAAGACCTTCCAAAGTAAGTTGTTCTCAGTTAACTCGATGGTGACAAGACTCTCGATGTTGACGATCGAAAGAGCCATAGTAGTGGAACTAGAAGCCATGGCCGGGATGGAATGGCGCAGCCCAAGGCGAGTGCGGCGTGGTGGCACAGCAGGGATCTAGGGCATGAGCCCTAAAGCTCGATACCATGATAGAAGGGATAAATTTGCTATATTACTTAATGCCCAAATATGTTACAGGATGCCTCATTATATACACAAGAGGTAAACCAAGTTAGGCAAGTGCCAACCTATGTCTACTCATATACAACTTATACACACCCATGTACATCTCACCCAAATCTTACTACAAAGGAAAGCTAGCTAGGTGAATCTTAACACACATGTACAACTCACCCAAATCTTACTAAAGAGGAAAGCTAGCTAAGTGTATTTTGACAACTAATGCACAGCTATCTAACACTTTGTCCTAGCATACCTCTATCAGATTTGGTTCAACTATAAAGCTTCATGTAATATGGTGCTTAGCATGAGAATCAGCTAAGCCAATAGCTAAGTTGAACAGGGTAAATGCTTGGGCCTACAAAATGATGTGGGATGCTCTGTCTTGAAGTAATTAATATGGATACCAGGAAAGTCAGACTCGGGTTAAAATAATTGATAAGGTTGAAACTGTTGGGCTTGAGATTTATAACAAGAAAAATAATAACTTTAGATACATCGATGCTCTATGAATCTTAAAATCCATCATGTATAATATTAGATGCAATCTTTGTGAAACTATGCATTTATAGACCTAAACAGCAATGTAAAATCCATCTGCAGGGTCCACCGCAACCTACTAACTCAAGGAGCAGTTTTGTTCATTTGAATTTCATATGTTGCGACATGGTTGTTCCATATCTTGCAAGCAGTCTTGAGGGAAAGTTTCCATTTCGATGATGGGTTTTCCTAAAATTGATTTCCCCCAAAACATTAGGGTTATGAAAAGAAAATATTTCTTCACCATTCTTTGTATTTTTTTATTGTTTAATTACTATTATCATTTAAATTAGTCTAGATGGCTTAATTGCTCCAACTATTTGGTGAAATGCAGGAGGATACGTAGAAAGAGGATTTATCTGCTGAAGTAGAAGAGATTGCTAATAAAGTTGCTGCAAATGTGAGGACCGATAAGGTGGATTTGATGGATTGTGCTACAAAAGAAATTAAAGCTTTGCCTGGTATAATGATCCTCCACTTTCACCTCTCTATTTTCTGTTGTTATATGATGGCTATAAAGGATAATATGCTTTTCCCCTTCAATGATCAAAGTGGCTAGGATTGAAGTTCAGTATTTATATGAGGAAACACCTGCAAAAACATCCTCAGTTGCAGTAGATTAATATTTTTTAACTATTAAACCTCTTACATTATTTTTTTAGTATATATTTTATTAGAAAAAAAAAAGAAAAAAAGAAATTGCTGCTTTCATAATATCATCAATCCTAACGTTAATGACCTTTACAGACAACCATCTGAAGAGATTCCCACCCCCCCCCAAAAAAAACCTACATGGAGTGTAATGTAGCTTTAGACAAAAGCATATCATCGTCTTTTTTTCTGCTAAATTTTCCCTTTCTTTTTTTCCCCAGCTCAGGCAAAGAAGCCAGCAAGAATAAAACAACTGTAAGTTTTTTGCCCTATCCAATTATTATTTTTTCAGACTTTTTTCTACAAAATTTGTTTCCCAGCCAACTGCATAGTGCGGCTTCCTTGCTGGTATTACACCGAGCAGCAAGCAGGTAATGGATTCCTCTCACATACATGGAGCACATATCTGGTAAAACTGTTGCTAAGAGGATCGGTTATGACACAAAACCTTAGAACCTCAAGAGGACAGGGGAAACCGCATCAGGATCATGCTTGTAAATAGAAAACCAAACAAATTTTATTTGTTATCACTATTATTTACCAACATACCATAAATTCATGTGTTACGACATACATGACATGTGAAACAATAGTCTTCCAAGAACATCGTCATAACCACTAAAGCAATTAGATGGATAAGCAAAAATGGCAAGGTACAAGGGAAAAATAACTAATATAACCAAATCCTGTGTGTAAGCATGTGCACTAGTTCCAACCATTTGGTGCTTGGTGTCTATAGAGAAAGCCCAGCATCTTACCTCCAGATTATGCGTTGGCTGGATCCATAACTTGCCCACCATACGGCACTAGATGGGGAATATGTCATGACAGACAAGCCAAATCCTCTGTACAAACCTCTGATTCCATCAGATTTGAGAATTCTACGAGCAACATCCAGTCCACCATTATACTTTGCATAACCAGAGTATCCTTGCACCATCAACCTTTGGCTAACCTAACATGAGTCCACCTTGATCACAAACATATACTTGGATACTAATTTGTGTTTTTGTGCAATATCATTAGCTTAGCATTGCATGTTACACACCCAATGGAGCAACCTTGAAACAACTAGCAGACATATGATTACATTAAGTTTATAAATCTTTCTTGCAACATCATCTCATCATTAAACTAACATTTGCAGAGAAACATGCACTTAAAATATATTAAAGATACAGGGTCTGTAATCTGTATCAATTAGCTATGTATAAACCTAGTCAGACTCACCTAAATAGGCTCAATTTACAATTAAAGCAGCTGGACTGTTACAAGGAGAAGTGATTGAATCACTTCCCAACTATGCAACAAAAGGAGT
Organism: Elaeis guineensis; assembly: GCF_000442705.2. Classification (NCBI taxonomy): domain Eukaryota; kingdom Viridiplantae; phylum Streptophyta; class Magnoliopsida; order Arecales; family Arecaceae; genus Elaeis; species Elaeis guineensis. The sequence continues at coordinate 81,050,039 of NC_025994.2, forward strand.
TAAGAAATACCCCATACTTTGATATAATGTTCCTTTCAAAAAGTGCTTTGATTTTAGCTAAAGTAAAGGGCACAAATATCATAACGTGTATAAACATTTAAGTATAGACCAGAAAAACGTGATGGAAAAGTTTACAATGTACAGATCAGCCATTCCGCTTCTTCAAAACAAATCTCACCCAGTATGCATGCAATACATGGTTAGGTAGTGATTGATGTTAGGAAATAGGAAGTATGAATATTATTACAGTGCAGCATCTTCTGGACTCAAAGAATAATAAATACATTCATTAGTTTAATCCTGTATATACCAACATATTTGCAAGAACAGGGATCACACTTTCTGAATATGGTTATACCCATGGACACAATATTTTTTTATATGGAAGAAAATATGTACTTCACCCAAAAAGAGAAATTATGTAACAAGAAAATAGGTGCCAAAAATTGGTGCACTAACAAACCATAACTCTTAAGCATTGTCTTAACCATTTGGGTTGGATTTATGGAAAAAGAACTATAAACCAAAATTTATAGAAAAATATTAAATATAAGAGAATTTAGGCAATATAATTATCTTACAATTTTGATTAAATGAAATGTACTGGAATGAGTATTGAGAAATTCTCATGTAATAATAATTCATACATGTTTTACAAAAGACAAGCATTTTGATAAGAAACAAATCTATACTTGCAAAAACCTCCATTTCAAAAGAAGAAATGATTTTAAATGTTCCTCCCATTTCAAAAGACACTAACAATTGAAGATATGCAGAAGAATAACTGATGAACATCATACATAAACACACTTAGAGAAAGAATTAAACCACATAAATACTCATACATTACCCTAAGATAATAAAGGAGGAAAAAAAGATTTTTTCATCACTATGGGCATATTTGCATTTATCAGATAAAAATCGCTCATGATAAAATAAAGAAGTAAACATAAATTCTTCACATTGTGCCTGATAGGAAAGTTCTCCCAGTACAAAGCAATGTCCAGGCACTTATTATTTTGAACATTAATCCCAGAAATCAAGGTCAGCTGTTATAGAGGATGCATCTTGGATAAAATGGGCTCGTGGAATATTAGTACATCATAAAGATGGGATTGCAGGCTATTGTTACACTGTCACAGTCATTGTAAAGCAATTTAGTATCTATTATACCTACTTGTATTCTATAACCAAAATTATGATTCAGCACCTCTATATTAGGTGGGCTTTCATCTGTCCTACTTTCTCCAAAAAAACAAACCTATGATTCAGCATATTTACAACTTACCATGCACAGCAAGAGGCAGATCATGATATACATGAATTTGTAGATAACAGCATCTAAGAAACTGATTCTGATACTAGACTAACAATAATTTGTATTCAATGAGATCAGTTTTCATGTTGAAATACATGACTTCAGTTTTCAGGTTCCTTGTTATGTTTCTTCATAGAGAAGCAGAAAGATTTGCTTGACTTCAACACTTTGAAAAAGAAATTAAAAGATGTAATGATAAAAGAAAAAAACAAAAAAAAAACAAAAAACTAATACCACATCAATAGGAACAAATACGGCCTGAGAACAAAGAGAAGCTGCCATGCCTGCAATGCCATTTGCTATGGCAGCCTGCACTGGTTCAGAAAGCTTAAATGGTTCAACCAGCTTGAGTGAAGCTGCTTTTGTTGTTTCCAAAGAAGTGAGGAAAATGATCCTGACAGGAACAGCACCAGTGATAACTGTGCCAAATCCCCTGTATAAGCCTGGTATACCATCAACCTTTAGAATATTTCTTATTGCTGCGAATGCATTATTCTGTGTGGCATCTTTGGAAGCAACCTGCATCCTCGTCTTTATTACAGAAGCTGGATACAGGGCCACTGTAACACCACTAAAGAGGCCAGCTCCTACTACATACAACTTAGTTTTGTCGAGCCTGCAGGATTGGATGGAATAAGTGTATGGACTTGGTTTAAGCACAAATGTTGCACGGAAACAATTTTTAGAAACATGCACATTAATTTCAGTTATAGAGAAGATATACTAGTTATCGGTGGAAGGCCTTTGAGTAAATAGTACAAGCTATATGAGTACTTACATGGTAGTTTAGTTTTTTGAGGATTCATTACTGGTGGCAGCACAACAGAATACATAAAACACAATAATAACAGTAACAAGTAGAGCACCGAAGAACATTCCTGATTGTCTTCAAGAATAAGTGAACAACTATGACAACTGTATGCACATCGACAAGCAAAGAAGAAAATAATCTAAACAGGGAGGAACTGAACAACAAAAAAGCATTCATTATATCTTTCACCAATTTATAGAGCTCTTCATCTTTTGGCTAAAACAAATCACATATTTAAAAGGTGCACCGGTAATTAGAGACAATAATCTTTTGAAAATAAATGTAAAAGTAAAAAAGTAGCATGAAAGAAAAGAGTGTGACTAAGAGTGATCTGACAAACTGAAGAAATGAAGTTTTACAGTGGGCAGCAGTTTATAAGCTGCAAAGTTGCTAGAAATTACAATTAACAGAAGCAAGAAACCACAAAAGCAATATAAAATTGAACAACATGAATACAGGCATAACCTCAATATATAATCAAGTTATAAAGTCATTACCAGGAAGATAAAGTATATGATTTATTTTTTGCACAAGAAAATGACCATGAAATTTACATGCGTAAGGTTAACCTTAACCACAAATGGTTGCCCATTTTAAGCAAAGTACGATGTGTTATGGTTGGAGAATGTTTGAAAAACATATTCCACAGATAATTATCAATTCATCATGAGTTGGTGAAAGATTCTTTGCCGACATCTTTAGGCAAGATAAAGGCCACATCATGGATGAAATTGTCAATAGGCATATCTACCTCATTCGTCACAAATAGCAAGCTCATGAAACCAAAGGACAGCACTCCTAACAAAGCAGAAAGAAAGAAGGCAACAAGTTTATAACTTTAAAATCATTTCAAAAAACATCAGGATCAAATAGGTAGCCTTCCACAAGAACAAACGTTTATTCATAAAGATGGCGCCTCGGCATTTCCATGCATGAATCTTTTGAGAGCTACAGTTCCATGCTCTCATTGTCCCACCCAAATTCAACTCCTGCACCTGCTCTTGGTCTCGAAAACCTAAAGTCTGATGATATGAAAGAGATGTAAAAAGAATTACCATCTAAACCTCCAAGCTATTTCCTTCCATATCAAACACCACCGTTCTAAAGAGCCTCACTGTTAAGCATTTAGACAGTTAGCTTATAGGCCCTGACCATGACACAAGAAGTAATATTCCATAAAGTATCTTCCAAATTATACTACCTTTGATTTTTTTTCTTTTTTAATACTCCTTTCTCAAATACAAAGAATAGCAAAAGAGTTGGTCATAAATCAAACATAGTTCATAAGTGTGTGTGTGCGTGCGTGTGTGTGTGTGTGTGAATTTATGTTACCTACACACTCCATTTTTAAGCTATCTGCTAGTATTGAGACTTTTGGACATTTTGGACATGGCACAACATGAAACACTATACCTTGTCGACACTTCAAGCGAAGTGTCCCGATGTTCTTAGTATAAAGATATCAAGATTACATGAAAACTTTAAGCAAAGTTCAATGTGTTTTTAATATAAAGCTATCATAATTATATGAACACTTTAAGTGAAAAATCGTTATGTTTTAAATATAAATATATCATGGCTCGTTATCAATATATGTATCTCAACATATCGTAATTAGCATTAAGTGTACCTAGCAAATAGATTAGCTTACAATCTCAAAGCTATCACTAATTTATTTGTTGGCATTTATAATTCTTTTTTTCTTTTTGAATAAGAATCAAAAAACACAAACACGTGTGTACATATCTAAGTATAATATTTAATGTATATGTATGTGAGTTTGCAGGTGTTCATGTGTATATTATGTATGTCATGTCTATGTTACTGGATTTTTGGAGAATATGCTTGTGATGATATCAAACTGGTAAATTTTGGATTCACTAAATGAAATGGTTTGCAATTTACCTAAACCAAGTTAATCAAAAATCAAGTAGAAGCATTACAAAGTGGTCAGATCAATACTTGAATTAATACATTAGAACACTCAAAACATCATTAATTAACATGTATTTGTTTGAATTTGATGTTTCCTAACTTATTTTGCAAGTAATTAGAAGATTAGGTTCAATTAGGCTCAATTGGGTCTAATCTGGCTTTGAATCCAAGTACACCCAAGAGCCACAATGAAGATCTAGAGGTTTTCATGGAAGCCCCACATCCAATGGTGGAGATATTAGGCGCCAACCATGAAGCAAGTGTGGAAGGTTTTTCATGAGAAACAAAGATGGAAGAAATTCAGCATGGACCCCATTGCAAATTCAGCATAAAGCCACTTTGGATCTAATCAAATTCCCTCCACAAGATATGTGATGAAGCTCTAGATCCAAGGGTCCACAATCATGGCGCCATGAGGGAAGCATAAATGGAAGAAAATCATAAAGATACCAAGGTGTGAACACAGCTTAAAGATCAAGGGTCAAGATTAAAAGAACATCTTTCTCATGGATCATGGTGTGAACAAAACTAATTAATCAATGGAGGAAAACCAACCAAGCAAGCATCCAAGAGCTCTTATTGGAGGTGCCAAAAGGAGATCTTTTAAGGAAGATTTGATGAAGAATTGGAGAAAAAAATCAGATTGAGCAAAGAAGGAAAATCATTAGTGAAGCAAACATGGAAAGTAATTAAGGGAGGAACCAATGGAAGAGATCTTTTGCCCTAAATCCTAAGGCTATTATTCCTTGCACCCTCCACCCTCAAAGCCCTAGCCTCTCACCTATTTAAACACCCTTTTGGCCGACCCTAGGGAAAGGGGCTAAGTAGTTTCCACATCCATAGCCTCAAAACCCCTCCACTTCCTAACCCTAGCCGCCAAAAACTTCCTCCCTCACACCTCTACTTCCCAACCCGAGCCGGCCAACTCTAGATCCTTTTTCTTCCAAACCACAGCCGTCCAAGCCTTAATCCATCCTTCTCTAAGTCCTCAAAATCCCACGTCCAAAAGCCATAGGGAACCCCATGTCCAAACCTCTACAACTTCAGCCCCTTTTCCTCTTCCACCAAAAATCAACAACCTGTCCTTTCTTTTTCCATCTTCCAAAACTCACTTCGCTCAGCTTATTCTCCACCAAATCTCCTCCTACTGCTGAAAATCTTCTCCAAGTCCGTGGCAAAGAATCTCCAGAGTCCAGGATGCAGATTGCAGTGAAGAGCTTTCCCATGGCCGGCTAGATACTCAATTCTCAGGAGATCGCTGTGAATTGTTTTGACAATTTGTTTTCTTTTACAACATCTCTTGTATTTTTCTTTCATTATGCAATAAAGATCTGAATTTCTTGATTTATATCTATGCATCTTTATTTTCTTTGCCTATGTTTTCCATCTAGAATAGTCTATACTTTTGGAACAATCTGTGATCTACAGGTACAGATCGTACTCTTGGGATAAATTATATTTAGGTGAAACTTTTTCTCTTGTATCTAATTTAATTTAGACTAGCCTACCACTTTAAGAGATGGGCCGTGATCTACGGGTACGAGCCATGCTTTCTAAGATAGGCTATATCTTTATTATTTAGATACCCAAGCAAAGGCAGGTGAAAGAAGGATACCAGCTGTCTAATAAGAAACAGTTGAGAACTTGAGAATCCATCTCCATATTTGAAACCCAACCTCTAATTAGCTTATCTGTACTTGCTTTCTAGATTAATTGCTAGTTTCTTAATTGCTCTCTACTTTACTTTTAATCTAAAAACTAAACGACTCAACCACAATTAACACAGTCCCTGTGGATATGATCTCAACTCACCCTATCTATATAGTTGTGAGTTAAGTAATTATTTTTGACCGCCTACGACAGCGATCATGGTCCTTTTTGACTCAACCCACCAACTAAACTTGCTCAGTCAACTTGAACAAATACCCAAAACAAACAGCTTTGGAGACAAAGTTCTGTTCTTAAACAATGGGAAGAAAAGATTGCAGAGAAGATAAAAATATGTTGCATGGCTTAGGTATAAAGGAAAAGCTTACAGTTAGTTATTCTAGAAAATGTGTATCTGCAGCCAAAAAATTTCGTGAAGGTCAAAACCCAACGGATGTCGCCAATGGTGGTGGAGAAGAGGGTCGACCTGTTGATGGAGGATCAGGGAGATGGAGCTCCAGCGATCGATGAGCATCATGGCTCAACCCTTGGCTGGTTATCTCTCAGATCCGGCAACCTAGGGCACCCAAGGCCAGACTCAAGGCAAGGAAGGAGGCCGAGTCCAACCCAGACTCGTCCGGCCCCAACTCGTCCTTGTCTAGGCCGAGTTCACCAACGAAGCAATTGGGCTCAGCTGACTCACCACTCAAATGGGTGGCAGAAGCCCACCAAAGTAGCTCATTATGGCACTTGATAAATGGTCTAGGGGCTCGAACTTGGGCAAGTTGGAACTAGGGTTCAGGTCAGCATTCCAGGCCTTGATGGAGATCAGCCTGACTGATAAGGCGATAGGCCTAGGCCATGGGAAAGCCCAAGCCTGCATGATATAGTGATGGGGGGAGGCAGGCCAATCCAAACTAAAGGGGGCCAGGAGCCCGGTGAAGGCCCACCAAGCAAAAGGGGCTGGAAGCCCACCGCATCCACTAGTTGAGCATGGAAAATCTACAACAAGATTGGAGCTAAAACCCAATTCTGGGTCATCTGGGAAGGGTGAAGCGGCGATAGAGCCAGTGCGCCACCCACCAGCAACCATGCCAGAGAAGAAGATGGAGGAAGACCTCCGATCAAAGGGGAGCACCGTCAACCAAAGCCGACCAAGGACCTTTGCCATGGGAAGGGACTGGTGGAGGTCATCCCCACCCTCTCGCCCAGAGTTGAGAAGCCTTCTTTGGACGGTGGCAGCTAAGTAGATGTCGACAGTGAGGGCCCCCACCAAGTGGAGTAGCTAGCAGTCGGTCCAGCCATGAATCCCAAGGATGACTAGTCGGTTGGGCAAGGGGATTTGGGGAAGAAGGAAAAGGGGGAAGGCTTGGGACTTAGCGGGCTGAGCCTTCAAGCTGATATGGGTCATGCCATAGTGGTGGACAAGATGAAAGCAGCCTTGGAGGAGGGTGCTGGTTCTAGGTTTGCTGTGAAGGAATGGATCTGATTCGTGATAAGTGTGCCAGAGGCTATGGGGACACGGCCCCCCATCCTTGACCAGTTCTCTAATGAATATTTTGATATGGCATACCCAGGGACAGTCAAGCCCTCATTTGCTTTAACATTTAGAAGATTAATGCAATAGCATAGTCCAAACTTGTGCATGCTTTTGGAGACCCATTTATCGGGCAACAATCTCACTCGTGCTAGGCATCGCTTTCCAGCATCATGAGGGTTCTATGTACTTGAGTCCCAAGGACTGATAGGGGGCACCATTGTGGTTTGGAGGAATAAGGTAGCTAGTGTTGATGTGTTTCATAAATGTAACCAACATGTTGTTATTAACATCATTGAAGCGAATAGATCTCTTTGGCTCTTATCTGGTGTATATGCTAGTACAGATTATAAAGAGAGGCAGATGCTCTGGAGTGAAGTGGCTAGATTGATTAAGCAAGGTGTTCTTTCGTTAGTGGCCGAGGACTTTAATTGTATTGATGGGGCCCAGAAAAAAAAGAAGCTGGCCTTTCACTGACAGCCGAAGATCAAAGAGTTCCAAAATTTCATCTAGACGAACAATCTTGTGCACCTAGGCTTCTCTAGGCCCAGATTCACTTGGTGCAATAAGTAGCAGGGTGGGGCCAGGGTTTGGGAGCGAATTGATAAGGCATTTGCTACTGCTACCTAGATTAAGGTTTTTTTCAGTCACCAGGTACATTATCTTACGAGGATTGCATCGAACCACTATCCAGTACTAATTTCCACTGACCAAGCCTTCTCATATCGGAGCCCTTTTCAATTCAAAAAGTTTTGGCTCTCCCACCCCCAGTCTTGGGATATTATGCACAGATTTGGAGGTTGCTGGTCCGTGGTGATACTATATACCGAGTCACCCATAGGTTGGAGTTGACGAGGCACAGACTTCAACAATGGAACCAAGTTGAAGTTGAGGACATCTTCAGGAGATTGGGGGACACTGAGGCTGTCATCACCAAGTTACAGCAGAGAGAGGATCAAAAGGGGGGCTAACTGGGGATGACCTTGCCAAGCTTTGGGGGAAGCTTGCCATGCACCACTCTATCAAAGTAGCATGAGGTCCTCTGACGATAGAAGTCCGAGATCTAGTGGATCATAAAGAATGATATAAATACCAAATTCTTTCACCAATCCACCATCATTAAAAGGCATAGAAATTGGATCGATGATGAGGATGCTGGGCAGGAGATATGCACTTATTCAGGGCAAGATGGACGGTCAGGTTAGGTGGTAACAACTTCTTTGGTTTGCCCCCTCCTGCTAGCCAGGTCTCAGCTCATAAGAACTATGCTCTGATTGGTGCTGTGTTGACAGATGAGGTCCAGAGGGCTATCTATTCTATGGTAAAGGACAAAGCGCCCGGGCCGTATGATTTTCCATCCCTCTTCTTTAAGCGGTATTGGGTGATCATCCAAAAAGAGATTGGAGGCTATCTAGTAGTTCTTTCTTACAGGACTGATGCCAAGAGCTTGGAAAAGGACTTTCATTGCCCTACTTTCGAAAGGCGGGATGTTTCAGAGCCAAATCACTTCAAACCAATCAGTCTTTGCACTACCATGTATAAGGTTTGTGCAAAGATCTTAGTGGGCCAGATGAAATTGGTTCTTTCTCGCTTGATCAGTCCAAAGCAGAGTGCATTTGTTAGATGTCACAGCATCTCCGACTATATGATGATTGCCCAAAAGTTCATACATGATTTATAAAGAGCTCCAGCCTATCACTGTCTAATGGTCATCAAGCTTAATAAGGAGAGGGCTTATGATTGTATGAGCTGAGAGTTCCTCTGCCACACATTGGAGAGATTTAGGTTTCACAGAGCGTGGATTGGTTAGATTATGGGCTGCATCCGGTCACCATCCTTTGCCATCCTGGTCAACAACACTCCAATGGACTTCTTTCAATCAATGGTTGGTCTCCATCAAGGTTGCCCCTTGTCTCCTTGTTCATTCTATGTACTTACGCTTTATCTAAGGCTCTGCAGACGGCCACCCTAGGGCAGATGTTAGACCCATATGTGCCGATTCTAGGGGCGCAACCATTCTCGCATCTACTTCTTGCAAACGATTGCCTTCTACTAGGCCAAGCGACTGCTTGGAATGCTTCCAAATTCAGGAGTATTTTGGAAGAATACTACAGAGGCTCTAGATAGAAGGTGAATCTGCTCAAGTCAATGATGTATTTCAGTCCGAAGACCAAGGTTCTGAGGCAGATGATTAGGGAGAGGCTGGGGATTGCAGCGCAAAGTAGGATTTATCACTAGTTAGGGGTCTCCACCATAGGGCAGAACTCCAGAGGGCTGAGTATTCTAGGATGGAGGCAATGATCCAAAAGCAGTTGAAGGGATGGCAGGCCAAATTGCTGTCCATGACGGGCAGGATAATCTTGGTGAGATCCATGCTTACCTCAATTCAAGTATACCTGATGTCCAATACCATGCTTTTAAGGACTTCACTGACAAAGTTGGAGCAGCTCTTTAGGAGATTCATGTGAGGGTCACACCGGAGTGGTAGTGCGGTGCATCTTCTAGCTGAGATGTGGTCTGTCAGTCAAGCAAGAATGGGGATTTAGGTATCCGATCCTTAGTAGTGAGGCATGATGCCCCAATTGTTAGACATGCTACACGATTCCTTCTCCAGCTGGATGGTATCTGGAGCACAATGATGAGAGCTAGGTATGGTTCATGGCCCTTTGGCACTGATGTCTGACCTGGTCAGAGCAGTGCTTTATGTGGAGCGAAATCTGCTCCCGAGTGGGCTGAGCTCCAGAGGTGATGATCCAGATCAATGGTTGGCGACGACAAACAGTCAAGATCTCTTGAGATTCGTGGATTGATGAGCTCCCATTGGATAGGTGGCCGACTTTGTTCAACACAAAGGTGGCTGATTCGATGCGGATGTGTGACCTGCTGCTAGAGGAAGGGCTGAAACGTTGGTTTGATGTCCTAATTCTTTGGAGCTCCACTAGCTAAGAGGGTGCTTTCCCTTGCAGTTCCTTTGCATGGAGGCAAGGATGTCAGAGTCTGGGGGTCAGCTTGTACACCGAGAGTGGCAATCGGGGATCTTTATGATTTGTACATAGAGGTGCTGGTCAAGAGATTGGATAGGCCTGGATTTGGAGATCCCAAATTCATTTGAGAGTCAGCCTAATCCTATGGAAGGTTGCCTGGTGCTGTCTTCCAATCAAGACAGTTCTACTTGCCAGAGATATAGATCTCCCATCTACTTGTCTTTACCGTGGTTTGAATGATGAGACAGTAGACCACATCCTCTTCCATTGCCCGAGAGCAATGCAGGTGTGGCAAATGGCTGGATTCTTCCCCATGATTACTCATATTGCGTCGCCAGTCTTTCTTAAGGCACCGTAGTGGAGCAACCGGGTTGGAATCATCCAAGGTATGGGGCATCAAAGCTATCTATATGGCTTATCACATCTATTTGGCCAAGAACAATGACGTCTTTGAGGCAAGGTGGTAGCCAGTGAGGTTCACTCTAGAAAGGGTGCAAGCTCAAGCTATCGAGATCATTAACTTGTCGTTGATTGATCCAGCCTTATCGACTGACAACACTTGGGGCCCCCTACCTGCCCATGCAGCGACTCGCCTAGTATTTATCACTTAGGAACCCCCACCTCTGGAGTTTTCTCAAGATCATCTTTGATGGCGGTGTGAGGGGTAGCAGGGGAGGATCAGGATTCATCATTTAAGGTCCTGACTCCAGATTTGTGGCAGCAGATGGGAGCCACCTCTTTGATAGTATTGTTTCGGAAGTGAAGCTGTAGGGTGGCCTGGGTGGGCATTATCTTCATCAGGATGACACTAAGAGCTGAAAGGCTGATTATTGAGGGGTACTCGACCACGATGGTTGGTTGGATGCAAGAGCATTCTAGAGAAGATCTGGTGCATTTGCTCTTGCAGGACATATGGTGGCTAGAGGGGGAGTGCACCTTGATAGATATCGGACATGTCTACTAAGAGGCAAAGAAGGCTACTAACTGGATGGCATCATATGTAGCTGAGCACACGAGAGATCTTGTGGATCGATGTTGCGATTGTTCCTATACCACTACGTGATATCCTTTTTCTGATCTTTTTGGCTATATTCATACCAAACTTATATGAGTGCTCCATCTTAACCAAAAAAAAAAACAAATTGGTAAGAGAAGGAGGTGTATATTGTTTGTGTATGAGTGAGTGATTGAGTGAGTGTGTGTGTGAGAGAGAGAGAGAGAGAGATCATAGGCTATGGACAAAGCAACAACAATAAATATGAGATAAGCATGATAAACATAACCAAAAAAAAAAAGAGATAAAGGTTAATTTGCTTCAAATAATTAGGAAAAAGTAGCTCGGAAAGAATGCAACTAAAGAAAGTGTTTCAGACTAATGAGATAGTTGCAATGATCGATGATGTCCAAAGGACAAAATCCACGTAAAGGCAGGCATGCAGAAGGAGCTGTGGAAGCTTATTATGATGAAAGATCTACTTAAAGCTGTATGTTTCAAAGAGCTGAACCTAGTGATTAGAAAATAGCTGCTTAGATATTTTTGAAGGCTACAGCAGCACTTAAGGAGTGAAATTTCTAGTCTTCTTTGCTACTAAACAACTATTTCTACTTACAGGTTCTCTGCACTTTATCCTCAAGCAGAATTTAGTACAATTAACTATCTTGACAAAAAACCATTCAGTTATTGAGTTCTTCTGCATATATTCTTCATCACCTGTGTTTAATAAAGCATGAGCAAGAGGTGGTCTACCGGTTCATTGATGTGAAGAAACAGCAAAACAAAGCAATGAACAAGATACCAACACTTATCAATTGCACTCAACGTTACGCCAACAAAAATGCAGGATACTATTTACTCAATGGAAGAGAAAAAAGCAAAGAAAAAAAAAGAATTGATGAAAGAAAAGAAGAAAATGAATTGCTGAACAACTGGTCTTAAACAAATTATGAATCATCAAGCAATAAGTGAACTGGGAAAAATCATCATCATCGAAATTCAACAGAAGTAGCAACTTCTGAGGATCAGCAACTTCTTATAAGCTAAACTACATGAATCTAAAATTCAAAAAGAAGAAAAAAAAAAATCTGATCTTTTGATGGAACTCAACCAACAATGGCATTATCGCAAACATAAGCAACCTGAAACATAAGAAAAGCCAATATTTTCGGACATAACAGAAATCTGAAGCACAAAAAATGTTAATGAGAACTTTCATCCAAAAAAAAAAAAAAAAATGTTAATGAGAACTCTATCAGCTGAGTGAACTGATATGAATGAAAAAATATCATATGATAAGTCTATAAGATGAAGAAAGAAAAGAAACCCACTGATAAGAAAGATAAAAATTAGTGTACAAGAAAGAGCTAGACAAGGAAAAAGGGGCAGAAAGGACCAACGTGGAAAATGTACTGCTCTGAAAGATCTAGCACAAATTCTAATTAAAGAATAGATATCCAAGAAAATGGATCGATATTTAACGATGTCCAAGAAAACCGAAAATCTAACAGACATAAAGCATGAAAGATTCTTTCATTCTCCGATAACCTCCCTCCAATCCATCAAACCCATCAAAAACTTGAAGAGACATAAAAAGGGGGAAGAAATGAAAACAAGAAATGATTATAAATTAATCACGTAATTAAAAGAAAAGGATCAGGGAAACGAATCAAGGATCAACGATTACCAAGAAAACAAAAACAAATCGAAAGAAAGAACGATCCTTACTTGTCCCAATTGATCTCGGTTTGGTCGAAGGCGGGGACCTTGGGACGAGCGATTTCCCTCGAATCCATCGCTTTAAGACGTGGCCAAGAAGTAGGAGAATGGAGGGAAGGAGAGACCCCCGCGGTTTCTTGTCGAGACGAAGAAGCACTCGCGAAGAAGAGATCACAGTGCCGTTTCAAATGAGCGCTCTTCTTGTTTTTTTATTTTTCGCGGACCGACGCCGCCCACCCAAGTCGTTGCACCCTCTGAACAGCCTACTTGTCTTGAGCCAAAAAAAAAAAAAAGGCATTCGGGCATACTTGTTGATATATTATTATTAGTTAAATATTGTCCGTTTCTTTGACAGAGAACACCGATACCAGCTGCAGTGTCATCCTTTTATCGGTACAAAAATTTCATTTGATAATTATTTTTAATTAAATAAATGTAAGACTTTTACAAATAAAACTGTATCTGATTTGTATTACATGGATTTTGAGTTGGGAAGTAGCGTTTTGATAAATTCTTGTATCTGAGTTTTCAGCCTCATACTTGGCCATGCACGACAAAAAGATCCAATTTGTATAGCATATGAATCATATACCATATAAATATAATACATCTTGTCCATCTTATATGGATCTCAATTTTAATTTACACGACATAAAATCCTGTAATTGCCTTTGGGGGCCTTTGCATGTTAGCTCAAATAATCAGATTTCTTTTATAAATTTCTTAACAAGATTATGATTGATGTCTACTTATTTTTGCCATATTTATATCTAATTAAATGTTCGATTTAGTCAGCATCGCTAAATTCATAGATACAGCTCTATTTATCTCATATGTTTATGTACATAGCACCATCGTATTTTTGATTCAAATGACGTAGTATGGTGAGAAAGATGGCATTTATTCTAATGGATCCTCAAATATATTTAGATATTAAAAAAAAAATGTTGCAATGATGGCTAAAACAAAAACTCAAATAAAATGATAGGAGATTCAATAGATTTGCATGACACAACTACGATAATTTTTTGTTGTGCCTCCCACTATATTAACCGGTAGTAACAATATGCTACTTCCAAAATATTGATTCTTTAATGATTGTTGGAGAAATAAGAATTGATGGGCGATAAAGACAACTTGCTAATAATCAAAAAAAATATCATAAGAAGGTTTTGTATAGGTCGGAGATTAGATTGTAACCATATGGATGCAATAGATGCTAATTTTGCAGCAATAGAAGCATAACATTGAGAATAAAAGGTATGAGAATGTAAGGGCCATATAGGCAGATAATAAGATGTAAATTCACTAATGATGTATTAGAGGAAGGAAAAAAGTTTTATAAGATAGTCAATAAAAAAAAAATTCGAGATTAAGTCTCTAACACTATCATTTAGAGGCTTTCTCAATAAAAGTTAGCTAGCCATCACCCATTAGAAGAAATGGATATACCAACACTTCACAGATATATTTAACACCAATAAAATTTGTCCTAAATTGAAAAATGATGCTCCAATTAAAATGAGTAGATATCCCCTCAAAAGATCTAAATTGTATAAAATAGACATGAGAACCTGGCCAAAGATAATTTATAATATCAGAACCAACCAATGACATCACATCCAACCTAATTCTCGAATACAAGGCTAATCTAACTTACCATTATAATATTTAAATTACATGTATTTGTGTGCATCCAAATTTTAGATGTGATATTAGTTGGATGCAATCAGCTTGTTAGCCTTGGACTTAAAAATATTTTAACGCATGCAATTAACATAACCCATTTGCAACCACTCTCTTATATTATCATTGTGTCTTTTTTACAAAAAAAAAAAAAAAAAAAAAAAAATTCACCTCAACTTTATGCAACAACAATCTGCTACTACGGAATACTAGGAGGGATGTAAAGTACAGAGTGTCATGTTTCTAGTCAAGGACGGAATTACACTAAATTTATTGCAAAGCCATCCTGTCGATTGGTTACTTGCCATCTACAACAAGCTAGCTAGTATTTATTATTTAAATACATGTTGCACGCGCAATATAGTGTATTAAAGTGCGAGTTGCGTCCGCGTTCCAATTTATCTGCTCTATTTTTTTAAAAAGATAGTCAACAATAGCCTTCCAAGTAAAGTCTATTCACAGAAAAATATCTCATTGTCTTAGCTTGAATGTTAGCAAAATCATGTTCAATCGTTTAATTGTCTATTTTGTAATGATCCATAAACAATCAGATCTCTTTCTAAACTCGAGCTCATTGGTTTGATTCTAACATTAGTTTTCAAGTAAAAGTTCACTCCAACATAAATATGCTAAATGATATATTAGTCTTAAAAACATATCATATTGATTATAGTTAATTCTCTCCCATTATAATGCGCAATCTATCTTATCTCATCGGACATTTTCAGATTTGCAGATTTTGAATATTCTTTTGCACATCCCTAACTAATAGTAATTGCACATAACTAAAACATTTTCAAGTTTTTACAACAATACTTGCAAACAAAGTGATTTAGAGTGCCAATTTATGGAACATTATTTGTATCCGCTAATGTATTTCTCACCATAAAGCGTTCCAGTATGCAAAATTCTTTATCGCCGGTGCTACTTTGGCAACCCAAGATTCAATCATTCTTTGTGTATCATGTCAATCAGAATGACTTGCATGAATCCTCTTGCATCGTGAAATGAAGTCAAGTCTTCGTATGGACAAATGTTTTTTTTTTTTGGTTGGAACTGGAGCCTGAAGCCTTCATTATCATACAGAGTTAGTAGTATACAGTACGTAGAAGAACCTGCTGTGATAACCATCAGCATGGTACAAGCATGCCAACGTCTAGACAGATGGTTTGCCGCCAAGTCCTTATATACAAGTACGATGAACAGCAAAAATGCAATAACCAAGAATTTTGACAAAAACAAATAAGTAACCCTTATTTTAGTTAAAAAGCAAATATAAAATCTAATTTTTTTTATAAGATAGAGTACTCACTAGCTAGCCACACTACATGATATCATTCTCTGTCGAGCGTTTCCTCCTACTCTCAAGGAGACAACTCGATAATGATATTCGAGCTTGAAGCCAGCTTCCATCCACTCCTTTAAGAAGCTATGTCGGTTCTTCATCGGTCACTTCGTCAACAACCGGCAACAGCAAAAGCAGTCTGACTACTTTCACACCATCAGATAGAAGGAGGGTGAGTTGATCCGCATTTATGTTAACTATTTCAAAGCAGCGACCCTGAAAGTTCGTGATCTGGACCAGTCAGCCGTGATGGCCGCAATGATAGGCGGCCTATTGAAGAACGACTTAAAAAAGTCGTTGACTAAGACTTATCCCTAGAACTTTTCGGACATGCTTGTCTGTGCAAAGAAGTACACTCGCACAGAAAGAGGCTTTTGTGGAGGAGACTCTTGCCAATTCCGTGGTGGCAGGGCAGAATAAGGAGCATTTTCTGAGGTGAGAAGAGAGAACTCACCAGCGCTCTCGATCTCCATTCCAGAGGTGGAAGAATAGGGGCTCCCAAAACTGTCGATCTCGAAGTCCTCAGAAAAGGGATCGACAACCCTCACCTCCTAGACGTTATACTAACTACATGCCTTTGAATGTTTTCAGGGGAGAGGTATTAATGGAGATATGAGCCAAGCTGCCTGAGCCTCCGAAAATGCGGATGAAGCCAAGGCACCGCCATGACCCAAATAAATATTACTTTTACCATCAAGAAAATGATCATGATACCGAAGATTGCATTTAGCTCCAAAATGAGATTGAGAGGCTCATCAGGTAGGGGAGGCTGAATCACTTCGTTCAGAGGGCAGCATCTCAACATCGACCTCTGAAATCTCAACAGCCACCTCTTTTGCCTCAACAACCATTCCCTCTGTCTCAGCCACAGTCAATACCGGTGCAGCAAGATAGGCAAAAAATAGAGAGACAGGTGACAGTGGAAGACTAACCCATCTAGGAAGAAATCCATATGATA
This sequence comes from Elaeis guineensis, assembly GCF_000442705.2. NCBI lineage: Eukaryota > Viridiplantae > Streptophyta > Magnoliopsida > Arecales > Arecaceae > Elaeis > Elaeis guineensis. The sequence goes on from NC_025994.2 coordinate 81,066,973, forward strand.
GTTGGGGGGTCGTCTGGATCAGTGAAGCCTCCAGAGGTGAAGAGGCCAAAGCTCGGAGATAGGCACGAAAATGCCATTGTCTTCATTGAGCGAGATGCGGAAGGTATACTTGCCCCGCACAATGATGCGATGGTTGTGACAGTAAATATCGTTGATTTTAATGTACACTGTGTTTTTATTGATAATAGAAGCTCAATTGATATTTTATATTATTTGTCTTCATCCAAATGGGGTTTACTCCAAACCAGCTAAATAGATTCGATAACTCAATTCAAGATTTCTCTGAAAGTTCAGTGATTCCGAAGGGGATGATTAAGCTCCTTATAACTGTGGGTACTCCACTGCAGAGAACCACAATCCAAGTTAATTTTCTAGTAGTTAAACTTTCCTCACCCTACAACATAATCCTTGGCCATCTAAGCTTATGGACTTTAAAGGCCGTTGTATCGAGCTACCACTTGATGGTAAAGTTTCCAACCAAGAATGGAGTGGGGCAAATCTAAGACAATCAGGCCATGGCTCGACAATACTTTATCGCCAAGCTTCAAGCAGAAGGCCACCTTGCCCAAGCGAAGGTCCAGCCTGAACTTCTAATAAGATTGGACGCTTGAGATGATTTGGTCGAGGAACATACCCAGCCAACTAAGGACCTCCTGGATGTTCCTCTAAGGAAAGAGGATCCTAACCGGATGGTGAAGATCAGCTCACATCTAGATGAGGTAATCTGGAGTCGACTAATTACTTTTTTGTAGGAGAATGCAGATCTTTTTGCCTAGTCAGCCACGGACATGCCTGGTATAGATCTAACGGTGATATCCCACTATCTGAAGGTAGATCCCACCCGCCGTCCGGTGAAGCAGAAGAAGCGGAGCTTTGCCCCGGAGCGCCAGAAGGCCATAACCAAAAGTAGACAAGCTGCTCAAGGCTGACTTCATCAGAGAGGTCATATACCCAAACTGACTGACAAATGTTGTGCAGGTCAAGAAGTCGAACAGAAAATGGTGCATGGGCATTGAGTTCATCGATCTGAACAAAGTCTATCCTAAAGACAGCTATCTACTACCTCGGATCAATCAGTTGGTGGAGGCTCCTTCTAGACATGAGCTCTTTAGCTTCATAGATGCCTTTATCGGTTATAATCAGATCCAAATAGCATCTAAAGATGAGGAGAAAATAGCCTTTATTACTGATCATGAGCTTTCTATTACAGAGTGATGCCCTTTAGCCTAAAGAATACATGGGCTACCTATCAACGGTTGGTGGATAAGATTTTTAAAGACCACCTTGGCCGTAATATTAAGACATACGTAGACGACATGCTTATCAAGAGCCGAGCTACCCTAGATCATATTGCTAACCTTCGGGAGACTTTTAACACCCTCCGTCGATTTTGAATGAAGCTGAATCTAGAGAAGTGTGCCTTTGGAATTACTGCTCATAAATTTCTTGGGTTTATAATCTCACGAAAAGGCATCGAAATAAATCTCGAGAAGATTAAGGCAGTCTTTGAGATGACGCCATCAAGAACCATCAAAGAGGTGCGACGTCTTACCGGCAAGGTCATTTTGCTCAACCACTTTGTCTCTAGATCAGTCGAGAGGTGCCTTCCTTTCTTTCAGACCCTCAAACAGTCAAAAGACTTTCAGTGGACTATCAAATGCTAAAAGACATTCGAGAAATTAAAGCAGTATCTCAGTTCTCCACCATTGCTTTTGAAGCTCCAGTCTGGTGAGGAGTTGCTATTATATATCGTCGTTTCTCCAATGGCGATCAGTTCAATCTTTGTCCGAAAAGAAGGATAGGTTCAGAAGCCCATATACTACACTAGCAAAGTCATTCATGATGCAGAAATCAGATACTCCAAGCTTAAGAAGCTGATTTTTGTACTGGTTGTCACAGCGAGGAAGCTACGGCCTTATTTTTAGGCTCACACCATAGCGCTGCTAACGGATCAACCGATCAAGGCCGTTCTCCACCATCTAGACACCTCAGGATATATTGCAAAGTGGGCTTTGAAACTTGCTGAATTGGATGTGCAGTACCATCTGAGGCCTTCCATCAAGGTCTAGGTACTGACAGACTTTATCCTTGAATGCACCATTTTGGATGGAAAAAGCTTAGAAGCTGTAGAAGTCTTGAAAGCTTGAGAAAGCTCAAGAATTGAAGAGGCACATATAGGATCGGACCTGAAAGAGCTGTGGACACTATATGTCGACGGCTCATCAAATGCGGTAGGAGCAGGGGCTAGGCTCATCTTAACTAGTCCAGAAGTAGACGTGGTGGGATATGCTTTGTGCTTTGAATTTTCGACCACTAACAGCGATGCAGAATACTTAGCTTTGCTTTCTGGTCTCAAAGTGGTGAGAGAAGTAGAGGCCAAGCATCTGAAAGTTTTCAGTACCTCCCAACTGACGGTTGCATAAATCAAGGGTGAATATGAGGCCCAAGAGAAGAACATGAAGAAATACCTTCACAGGTAAAGGACTTAACCTTGACCTTCTTGAGTTTTGACATTCAAAAGGTCCCCAGGGTGGATAACGCCAGAGCAAATGCACTATCGAAGTTAGCGGCCTTGCTGCCCACTGACTTGTAAAAAGGAATCTATTTTGAAGTACTGAAAGCCTCGAGCCTCAAAGAGCCTCTCGTCATCCAGCAAGTTGATGAAGAATCTTGTTGAATTAATCCTCTACTCAAGTATCTCAGGTCGGGGAGCTACCACTTGACCGCAAGGCAGTTCAAAAGATAAGGAAGCAGACCGTCTACTATATTCTGTATGATGATAAGTTGTATAAGCGATCTTTCTCCCTACCTCTATTGAAGTGCTTGCACCTGTTCGAGGTAGATTACGTGCTACGAAAAGTTCACGAAGAAATCTGTGAAAACCACTTTGAGAGTAGATCCCTATCTTATAAAATACTTCGACAAGGCTACTACTGGCCACAATGCAGCAAGATGCAGGTAATTTTATCAAGAACTGTGATAGGTGCCAATGAAATCTCAATATTCAGCATCAGTCGGTAGTACTTCTGATACTCATCAGTGCCTCATGGCCGTTTGCTCAATGAGGGATGGATATTATTGGTCCTTTTTCTCTTGCATCAGGTCCGTATAAGTTTCTTCTGGTGGCCATCGACTACTTCACAAAGTAGATCGAAGTCGAGCCTCTGGCCCGTATAATCAAGGTAAGAGTAAAAGATTTTGTTTGAAAATCTATCATCTACTACTATGGTCTTCTCAAAGTACTGATTATGAACAACATCAGATAGTTTAGTGGTGCTCGACTTTGCAAATTTTGTAGAGAGCATGAAATAGAGCACCGCTTCACCTCAGTCGGCCACCCATCAGCAAATGGAGAGGTAGAGGTAATCAATAGAACTCTTTTGTGGGGCTTGAAGGTCAGAATAGATCGGACGGAGGGATTATGGGTAGATGAGCTTCACCATGTGCTATAGGCATACCGAACCACTCAGAGGCTCCTAACTGGTGAGACTCCTTTCAACCTCACTTTTAAAACTGAAGTGGTCATAACTATAGAATTTGGGCTCCCATCCCTCAGAGTGGTGGACTATAATGAAGACACCAACTTAATATGGCTCCAGGCTAACCTTGATCTGATCGAAGAAAGTAGGGAGTGTGCTACCATGAAAATGGCTGCCTATTGTCAGAGGGTAGCTAGATACTACAACGCTTAAGTCAAGATCAAGGAGTTTCAAGTTGGCGACCTGGTGCTACAATGAGCCAAAGTTTCACAATCCATCGAGAAAGAGAAATTGTCACCTAACTAGCAGGGCCCTTATCAAATGGACGAGGTAGTGCATCCTGGGACCTATCGACTAAAGCAGCTCGACGGGATTCTACTTCCTAGGCCATGAAATTTGGCTAACTTGCGCATATACTATCAATGATGTCGTAACATTTTGCCATTGTATACATAAAATTTCAGGTTCATTAGTTTGGTCCATGTGTGGAAATGGCATGAGAAGTTTAAAACTCCTATCTAACGAGCTCTATAAAAATTCCTTTAAACAGAATCATACTTGGTGAATAAAGGCTAACCAAACAAGATCTTCGAAGGGCTTACTTAAAAGGACCCCCAGTTTACAACAAGATCGAAACAATATCCAGCAACCGAAGGCTAACCGAAAAGGATCTTTGGAGGACTAACCAAAAGGACTCTCGATCTACAATCTTCGAGCAAAGCAAAAAAAATGCTACTCACATATTCGAAAAGAACAAAAATGTCGTCGCATCTTTAAGCAGAGCACAAATGCCGCTCGCATCAACAAGCAAAGCAGAGCAAGGGTGCTGCATGAATAATCGCCTTCGATCGATTTCAACTTGAGAAGTCTTTTTGATCAGAATTGTGTGTTAGATTTGTGTCCTAGAAGTCAATTATTGACTGACACATTTTATAATTTTAGGACTTAATTTTATACTTATAATATTTTTATGAATAAAAAATTTTTTCATTTCAATCATATTTATGTGTCCATGATTTATCTTAAAAATTAACAAAGATGATTTTTGTATATTCTCAAAGTATTAAAAATTTGAGATATACATTAATTAGTGATTAGTTTCTAAATACTCTCGATTAAAAGATCGTTATGGAGGATAATGATCAATCTATTCGAGATTGGTGCATAGTTCACCTTCTTTGTGGGCAAATGAGTTTTGGATCTGCAGTGTAGAGACACTAGGATAAGGATACGGATGGTTGTTTGAGAATAACTTATACTGAGCGTGACTAATACGAGAAATCACTTAGATGTTTACTCACTCGTCAGTGGTTGACTCGATGCTATAGTAGTGTGAGTAGTTCTTTTACCTGTGGTGTCATCTGCTATTCATAGCGAGGTTACTGAGTTTGACTATATATTTTTTTGGTCCCTAACTATTCGGGTTCTTACTGTGTATATTGACTACAGTAGGTTCAGATTCGCTGTTTGGAGTAGGATGTACCTAGATAAAATCTATCAATCTTAGAAGAAAAAGAGAAGTCCTATACGATTCGTGAGACTGAGTTCAAAAAATCTTTAGTCAAAATAAGTATGAATACTAGAAAAAAAATTTCACGAGATTCACAAATGAACTCGAGTTGAGCCAATCTAGCATATGACTGACGATGGGGTCTGACGAATTCTCCATGACCTCCGTCAAGTCGGGACTCATGATAAAAGACTGAATCATACGATAACTGTACCTAGAGGTTACACTTTTATTCTATTAAATTGTCATTACATACTACTAGATGTCACTGATGGATTGTGGGACTCATCGGACATCATCTTGATGATCGATGACCCTCGAAGGATAGAGCTAGAATTATTCCAACCCATCGAAAGAAGTTTCACTGATATTGTGATGGAGATCACAATATATCTTACGACAGATAGAATAGAATCTATAGGATTACACATTAAGCGATTTAATTTTGAATTTACCAATTAGGCTTATGAAGTTCTAATTATGCTAGGATTTATTGAAATCCTATTGGATTTAAGAAAATCATACTAGCATATAGCGAAACCTAATTCTTCTCAAGACTTCGATTGGATCAAGTCCATTGCATTGAACCTAACCTAAATTCATTAAAATTTAGCTAGACGCCTAGTTGTGAGCCCAAAAAGATTAAATCATGTCAACGAGTTGGCAATCTAATCTTCTTTTTACCTCTTTGATATTTTCTTTTTGAAGTAGAGAATTGATGGAAAGAAGAGATGGCACCATCCTCTTTTTTTGGAAGATCCAAGGGATGCCAACCCCATAGAATGGTATGAGAAAGAGAGATGGGCCTGCCCCTCCTCTTATTTTGGTGTGGAAGGAGAGAGAAAGGGGGGCCACACCCCCTCTCTTGCATGAAAAAAACCCTAGATGGGGCGCCAAGTGTTGGCGCCCCAATTACCTGCCTCCCTTGATGAGGGGCGTTCAATCAGTCTGCCTATTTTGACTGAGGTCTGCTTGCCAAAAGAAGTTAAGATCCTACCAATTAAGTTTGATTTTAATGAAAAATAATCATATTAAAAAAGATAGAAATCTTTATAAGATAAGGACTAGCCTTTTTAAGTTGATTGATTCTTGATTTGGATCAAGAAAGGATCTATATATAGAGATAGTCTCTTAGGATTTCAATCAATTGAATTTTATGAATTCAAAACTCTTCCTCGCTCCTCTCCACACCTCATCCTCTCTCCCTTTTCTCTTTCCACACTCAAGGATTGGGTGTTCATCTTCCACACACCAAGAGTAGAAAAAAATCTCTTCTGTAGCAAGGAACAAAGAGAAGAAGGCTGCAGTTCAAGGGTTGAAGTTGCAATCAAGATCAATTACTGATCAAGATTCAAAGAGGCAAAGATCCTACTTGAAGAAGAAGGATCTACCATGAAAAGAAAGATTCAAGGTTGATTTCGGTGGATACCTATAAAGGCCGGACACGTCTGTGGCTCAAGAACCTTCGAATCTGAGATCATCGGAAGTAGTGTATTTCTACCCATGCAAAGGTATTGAGATTTGATCTCATCTTTGAATTTATTTTTAGATTATATGTATATTTTTATTCCTGATCTTGGATAGGATTAGATGAGATCTAATGCATGTGGGGTTAAAGGGTTTAATCTGATTCATTTTTCATTGCTCTTGAAAAAGTATTTTGAAATCTATGCATGCATCCTATATGATTTTTTAATAGTGGTATCAGAGCCACTGATTTTTAAAGACATATATAATCAAATTTTTATCTTAGATCTCAAAGTTTTGTTGATTTAAAATTGATCTTGTGATGGTATAAGCTTGTCCTGATATAGGATTTATCCTCTATATTGAACAGATTGTCCTAGCACAAGATTGATCAATTTTAAAAACTATTTTTGAAATAACTAAATCAATCTTTTAGATCTAAAAATTGACATATATGATATATCTTATTTCATATTTAGATATAAAATTAGAACGATTAAATGTTCACATCAAACTGGCATAAGGTTATCCTAGTATAGGATTTACTCTCTATATTAAAAAGATTGTCTAGTATAGGATTTACTCTCTATATTAAAAAGATTGTCCTAGTTTGATGTGAATCAATTTTTTAAAAAATATTTTTTAAATATTTTAATCATTATTTTAGATCTGATTATACATATATTTGATATATATATATTTTTAGTTATAGATCTAAAATTTGATATATATATATGATATATGTTTTAGTTTAGATCTGAAACTACATATATATGATATATGACATCATGTTTAGATCTAAAATAGTTTCAAGATCATAAGCCACTAATGCATACAATGAAACATAATCTAAAAAAAATATTTTTAGATCTAAAAATTATGTTATTGTATGTGGGTATGGGTTAAACAAATTAGGTCTAGTGATCAAACTATAATTAGGATCAATTGATTAGATCAGGATAGAATCTATTATCGATTTTGAGCAGTTAATTAAACTTAATCAATGGTTGATTAGGTCAAAGGAGATCAAAGTCGAGTTTAGTTATAGTTGATCGTATCGATTCATATTTTGATATGAGTTGATTGACTCAAGATCAAATTTGGCTCAATATTTCGGATCTATTTCAATAGGTTAACCTAATCGATTCTAATCGATCAATTTGGTGTCTAAGACAAGTATTTAGATGGTGGTTATTTAATTGGTTCTGTTGTCTGATCTGGCCAATTTGATTGGTGTTTAAGAAAAGTAACGAGGGACCCCCACTCATCTTAACTTATTTGGCCATTTTGGGAGATTCAATTTCATGCTAGGTTGCTTGTTAACTCGAGTTCATCCATGCCGACTAGGCTGATTAGACATGTGGATGTGCTGATCTGAATTTGATCAGTTGGATGTCAGATCTGCTGATTTAAAAGAGACTTAAACCTAAATCTTCTCACTAAATATTAAGTCTAGAAGTCTTCCATCATTGTAGAGATGCTGGTGTCTTTCTGACGTTGATCATTCTCGACTGGTTATAATGGTTTAGTTACATTAGAAAGATATAACCACTCTATTGATATTTGATGTCCTGGGGTAGAGATGGGGTTGGACTCAATAACTGTTAGGTAAGAGTCCTAATGATGGTTTTGCATCTGTTGGTGAACGATGAGTCTGACTTAACTAAGAAATATACCAATAAATGTTAGGTGAGGTCACAGGACTTAGAGACCAAGCCCACTGCATCTTGCTTAGTAAAGTAATAGACAAAGTATTGTCCACTTATTGGTTTATACTCACCAATAACTATTAGGTGAGGTGTGTATAGATTAATGAGACTATAGTATCTACTTAAAATCGATCACACGTAGATTTTTATTTCTCCATCCGAGAAGTGTGAGAGATTCGAAGAAATAGTGGGAGCCTTATTTATTTTTAAAGTTTTTAGAATAAATATTTTATAAGTACAAGTATCTAATTAGAAATTATTTTCTTTGCAGATAATCATATCGAGTTCCAACTTCTTAGCTCGTATCCTCGATCCCAATAGATTGACTAGTACAAACTACAACGACTGGCTCCAAAATTTGAGAATCATTTTCAGTTTCGAGAAACTTACCCATATCCTTGATCAGGATTATGTCTCAAAGTCAATCGTCAGTCTATTGACGATTGTGCTATTTGATGTAATTGTATATAATTAATAAAATATTTTTTTGATAATTTTTATCATAAGCTTGTACATCTTCTACATCGAACTTCTGTGTTATGATGAAAGTCCTCAAGACTATTTTAAATCGATAAAGGTGAATTTATCATTTAGTCCTTAAATGAGTTTGCGATCAAATGATATGCTATTACTAGGATGATAGACATATCAAGTGTAGGTCATTGCGTGCTATATAGGTTGGTTATCCTCTTAAGCAAGGAATATGAAGATGCTGGTATGGCATGCAGGTGAAATATAGGAGTACATTTCACTGAACGTGACCAACTCCTAAGCACTTTGCTGTCAAAAGTTACTCTAAAGGGATATAGGTATAAGTGTTCCTCCGATCTGAGATCACTACGGTGACTTGCAAGCAACTCACCGTGCTTTGGTACCAGACTACCTGAATTTTTAATTCAGGATTGAAAGGTTTTTGGGCATAGTCAAGTACTTGTGAAGTCAGTGTATGAGTCAAGATGAAATTGATCACTCCAAAAGATTGGAGAGAATACTTTGTGTTTCAATTTAGTAAGACCTTGACTAGGACAATCCTTGTGAGGAGTCACAGAATTTATTAGGTTGAGACATATAATGGATATACTGTTAAGAGTTGACAGTTTTAACTCTAAGTCATCCTAGCATCAAAGGTCAAAAGGATGAATTATATGGTAACTATATTCAAATAGATTCTTGAGTGTTATTTTGCATACATTCGTCCTATCCAGACGTCAGGTACTATTGCTAGATGGCTACTCCAATTGGTATAGAAATCTATTCCTATGCTACCGGATTAGGTTCGAACCTATGGGATCATGCACATTAAAAGTTTCTCTCTGATCACATGGCTAATCTAAAGAGTCCCAGTGGATGAAAATTCTGATGAAGAGTCCCACTGGATAAGGACTCTACTAAAGAGTCCCACTAGATGGAGACTCTGGTGAAGAGTTCCATTGGACTTAGACTCTATCATTAATGAAAGATTAATTAGTGATTAGATCACTAATTAGCTCAATTTGATTAAGCATTAAAGTCTAGATCAAATTAGATTGAATTGGATTCAATCAGGTCAAGTCTGATTAGGTTATGAGATGACCTAATCGGTAAGGAAGAAATGATCCTGATTTGATCGGATCTATGGCTCAATAAATTTATTGATTTGATTATATTTAATTAAAATTATAGAAGTCCAATTAGATTAAGTTCATTATATTTTATTTGGGTCTAATTGGATTGGGTTTGAAAGAAATCCAATTGGTTAAACCCTAAAGTCCCAAATGAATGGGACTCTCTCCCTTGCACCACCCAAAAGAACTCACGCCTTTTCTCACCATACAAAATCAATTTGTGTATAAAAAAATTAGAAGCTAACCCTAATTTTGTCACCCATTAAGGATAGGATTTGGTTGGTCTTGAATTAAATTCAAAATGATTTGAATTTCAACCTAAAACCCTATCTCTATCTTTCCACACGATGGCTTCTTGTGAACGTGCCCATTGTGTGTGAAAAAAAGAAGTGTTCTTGATTGTTTTCTATATCTAAATTTTTTTAGTAAGTCCTTCTTTAAGTCAGATAAGGGTGAGAAAAAGTTAGAGTTAAATTAAAATTTAAAATAATTTAAATTATAATAAACTCCAACTCTTATCCTATCTAATCTGGTTTGTACGACAACTATAAAAAAGCTATAATTTTATGCACCAAAAAGAGAGAGCTTTTCACCATGATATACCAGAGGGAAAGAGAGACCGAAAACCTTCTTTGGGGTGTGAGGTTTGGGTGGGCTTCTATCTTTCTTGGCATAAACAAAGGAGGAGATCAATCTCCTCTCGAGTGAGAGACCTAGAACTACTCTAGGATTTCAGGATGAGAAAAAAATCAAAGAGAAGAAAGTTTTTATCAAAATTTTCTCCACCATCCAGCTTACTCCTCTAATCTATATTCGATGTCAAAAAGATCTGAGGTAATCGAAGAAAAAGATCAAATCAGATCTGCCATCAGAAGCTGACTGCACGAGCTAGCACTCCTACGGAGGGTTGATCGATCCGAGAGCTTCGTGTGGACCATCCGTAAAGATCAGACACTTGTGCAGCTGTGAGAGATTAGAGTAGACTTCTAGATCTATATTTTCGATCATGGAGTTCGACTATCCATACTCAGGTATTGCATTCGAAACCCTAGAAGTAGTAGATTAGATCTATTACTAAATACTATTTTTGGTTCACATGCTTGTCATTTTAGATTCAGATTTTTATACATATAAATTCATGTCATAGATCTATTTGTAGAAGTTTTAAGATTAGATATTATATATATTTATAGATTAAATAGTTTAATCTAATATTTTTTTATTAAAAAATTTTTGAAATGCATGCATGAAACCTCTGTGCATCCCAACAGTGGTATCAGAGCCACAGTTTGATATAATATGATATTATATATATTTAGATCTATAATTTAATTTAAATTAGATCTGATATATAATATTTAGATTTAAAATTAATTATAGATCTGATCGCACAAACTGATATAAGATTGTCCTGCTGTAAGGTTTATCCCTTACAGTGCAAAGGTTGTCCTAGTTTGTGCTAATATTTATAAAATTTAATTTTAATTTGAAGTATGTAAAATTTATTTATGATAATTATTATCTAATTTTAATATGATCAAAATATAATAATCAGATCTAAAATAATTTAGATTAGATCTAAATTATTTAGATTAGATGATTTGAGTAGCGAAGTAATCGGATCGGATTTGTCACTAGACCATCCGACCATAGGAGGTAATAGAGATTAGATCTCTCTTTTTTCATTCAATTGAGACTTCTTATGATGTGTAGGGATGCCATTGTGACTATATCCCATAAAGATGAATGCGAAAAGAAAACTTTACTTTTCTCAAAATCCTAAGATTGTGTATATGATATATTGTATGAAAAGTAGTTGCATCTAATCTTTACAAATAAAATCTAGAATCATGAGTATATTTAGAATAGTTGTATAATAATTTATGATTAATTTTATTATTATTTATGTAAAATTATTTTGATTTGAAATTAATACAATTATTGTAGTACGTCGGTTGAGTCGACTCAGTATTATTTGGGTCGACTCAGGATCCTGGTTAGTCAACTCAATTTCTATTGAGCTAACTTAATATAACAGGCTAAAAATTATAGTTAATAATTTATCATCAATGAGTCAACTAAGTCTCAAAATTTAGTCAACATATTATGATGAGTCGGCTCAATCCAGGGGTGAGCCGATTCAAATTTCAGATCTCAATAATCATGCATAAAAAAAATTTAATTATAAAAATATTTTATAAAATTTAAAATTATTTTTAAATACTGAATCTCTACCCACAGCCTCAAACTTAATTGAGAATTAAGTTAAACCTATTAGATCTAGAATTGTGAATTAAAGATCTAATATCATTCGTATAAAATGTGGGTGATGGATTTATGGGTTAGCTTGATTAGGTTCTCCTAATTGGATTAGACCCTAGGATTAGAATCAAAAATTAAATAGACTAAGAAAAAATATTAGATTAAATCAAAATTTCTCTAGAGTCAATACAATCATTGTAGTTGGTCGAGTCCATATCTTTGATTAGATCCAAATAGACTTTGATCTTGAGCTCAGTGGTCGAACCCAAATCCATAAGTAGATCTAATTGAAATTGATTAATTAGTTGGTGTCTAAAGTAAGTTTGACAGTCTTGATCGATGGTCATTAATTGAGAGCTACTCACATAGATTGAGTCTATGACGAGTTAATGACATATCCCTCCCATCGATCTCACTTATCTGGCCAATATGGTGAATTAAGTTTTGATCAGATCACTTAATGATTAGAATTGACCCATGCTTACTAGAAAATCAGTTTGACTGATTTAGGTGCCCCTAGTTCGACTTGTCTTTATCTTCGATATGACTTAGTAAAGTTAGTGAGAGGATTGATGACTTGTTAGTAGGATCGACTTATTTTTAGTCCACCCTGATCTGACTTGATGAAGTTAGTGGGAGGATTGAGATTAGCTGGTCTATGTATTTAATTCTGTTAAATTATGTTAATCAAATCTTCTAAATTATTAGGTCCATAAAATGAGCTAGTTATGGTGATAACTAGATCATAGTCTCCCATTAAGGTGAATGATAATAGGTTCATTATTTTTGATTGACATTGCAGGCACTATCCGTCTGGTGTTTCTCTGAATGATAAAATTATTATTCATCATATGATGATTCTGTTGTACTATTTGATGAATGATTTGGTTGACGGAGCCATACTCGGGTCTGATTATTCATTAATTAGAATCACTGAGTAGGTTCATGTTAATGGTTGGACCTAACCAGGACTTTCAGTGGAGGTCCATCGCCTACTAAAATAAAATCTAGGATGAAATTAATTACTAAAAATTATTAAAAAAAATAATTAGTGAAGAATCTACCTATAGATGCGTATGGATTGGTCGAGCCATACTCGGGCCTGTGTGCAGTCTGTGCAGATTCTAGTATCTACTAAGGAATTAAGGTAATTTCTCGAATTAGAGATAGATGCTATCAATTCATATAAAATAGTGAAAGAACCTTTAGACTAAAGTTCATATCTTTAGATTTGATTAATTTATATACTAATTAAGTCTGTGTTTTTCTTTCTTTTCAGAAATGACTAGTAATTTATCGTTTCACTCATTGTTTGACTGTGATGAGCTTATTGGATCCAACTTTGATAGCCAATATCAGAAGTTGAATAATGGTCTTGAGCCTAATCTAGCTAAAAAGTTTAGGGTTGAACCGAGTCAAGCAAACTATAACCCAATTAGGCTAAAGAGAAATGAGCAATTAGTTGCTAGTCAAGATGCTTATATGATAACACCTTATAATTTCTCTATATGTGACACTACTACCTGGGTATTGGATATCGAAAGTTCAGTTCACATATGCAATTCATTGCAAGGACTTCAAGTCAGTAAAAAATTTGAGAATGACGAGAAATTCCTAAATATGGAAGATGAAAGACAAGTTTCAATCCGGACTTTAGGAGTCGTCGAGCTTGTTTTCAAGTCTAATAATGTCATTTTAAGTGATTGTCACTATTGTTCATTTTTCTTGATGAATATAATCTCTATTGGTCTTTTGGTCAAAAATGGTTATAGTTTATCAATAAAGAATGATTATTGTGATATCATTATGAATGATGTTACAATAATGTGAGGATAATTAAGAAATGATATTTATATTTTATCACAGTCTGTGAGTGTAATGTACACTCCAAATAAATATCCAAAGTTAGATAATATCATAGATGCCTACCTTTAGCATTGCAGATTCGATCACATTAACAAAAGCAGGATAAACAGATGAGCACAAGAGGATATCCTCAATATCAATGATTATGAATCATAGTCGATCTGTGAGTCTTATCTTCTTGAAAAGATGACTAAATCATCTTTTACTAAAAAAGATGAACGAGCTAGTAAAATTCTAGGTCTAATACATAATGATGTTTGTGGATCTATGAACATTAGTGCCAAAGAAGAGTATAGCTATTTCATTATATTCATAGATAATCTATGTAGGTATGGGTATGTCTACTTGATAAAATATAAGTCTGAATCGTTTGAAATGTTCAAACGATTTCGTAATGAAGTAGAGAAACAAACTAGAAAAAATATTAACACTCTTCGGTCTGATCGAGGGGGTGAATACATTTCAGTGAAAATCTGACATATCTTGAAGAAAATGAGATTCTCTCACAGTCGACTCCTTCAGAGACACCACAGCATAATGATGTCTTAGAAAGGAGAAATCGAACTTTGTTGGACATGGTTCGGTCCATGATGGGGTTTGCAAGTCTGCTGATCTTCTTTTGAGAATATGCACTTGAGACAGCCTGTTTTGTGCTCAATAATAATCTGAGCAAGTCAGTTAGTAAGACACCATATGAGATATGGTTAGGGCATAGGCTGAACCTCACTTACCTTAAGGTTTGGGGGTTTCCAGCTTATGTCAAACAATTACAAACTGACAAGCTCAAACCTAGATCCGATAAATATAATTTTGTAGGATACTCCAAGGAAACAAAAAAATATTATTCTTATCTTTCTACTAAACAAAAGGTATTTGTCAGCAGTAAGACATATTTTTTGAAAAAGGAATTCCTTAGTAAAGGAATAAGTGCCTCTAAAGTCGAGCTTGATGAAGTTCGACAAGTAGAAGAACTGACACCAGTGACTGAATATGAACCGAATTTGATAAGATCAAACCCGGAGCCTGATATACAAACATCCTTAGATGATCTGGTAGAGTACCGCATTAGTCAGACAGCTATCTAGGTTTCTTGATCCGGGATAGGGATCCTGTTGAGCTCGATGAGAATAATGAAGATCCAGTCACCTACATGGATGCAATGCAAAGATCTAACTCTGAAAAATAATTGAAGCCATAAAATCTAAAATAGAGTCCATGAAGATCAACAATGTATGGATATTGGTTGATCCATCTGAAGGGGTAAAACCCATAGGATATAAATAGATTTTCAAAAGAAAAAAGGGCACAGACAGAAAGGTGGAGACCTATAAAGTCCATCTGCCTACTGAGGGGTATCATCAACATTATGGTGTTGACTATGATAAGACATTCTCTCTTGTGGCAATGCTCAAATCCATTCAGATTATGCTTGCAATAGCGGTATACTTGACTATGAAGTCTGGCAAATGGATGTGAAGATAGCTTTCCTAAATGGAGAGCTAAACGAAGAGATATATATGATACAACCTGAAGGGTTCACATCCACAGACGAATCCAAAGTGTGCAAGCTTCAGAGATTCATTTATGAATTAAACCAAGTATCTCGGAGTTGGAACATATGTTTTGATAAGGTGATCAGAACGTATGGCTTCGTTAAGAACGAAGAGGAACCCTGTATATATAAGTGGATTAATGGTTCAGTAATTATATTTTTTATTCTGTATGTGGATGATATTCTTTTAATCAAAAATGATGTCCCTGTATTACGAAGAATAAAAGTGTGGCTATCGTCATAATTCTCTATGAAAGATCTGGAAGAAGCAGCCTACATCCTAGGGATAAAAATCTATAGGGATAGATCTAAGAGGCTGCTCGGACTCTTCCAATCAACGTACATAGATACCATGTTGAAACGATTTAGCATGAAAAATTTTAAGAAAAGCTATCTTTCGATAGGCCATGAAATTTCTCTCTCAAAGAAGGATTGTCCGACAACCCCTCAAGAGAGAGAGCGTATGAATAGAATTTCATATACCTCGACAGTGGATTCTATAATGTACGCCATGACATATACGAGATCGGATGTGGTATACTCACTAAGAGTAGTAAGCAGATATCAATCAGATCTGGGTGAGAACTATTGAAAGGTTGTAAAAATCATCCTTAAGTATTTGAGAAATACTAAGGATCAGTGGCTCGTTTATGGGATATCTGATATGAAACTCCTGGGATATACTGATTTTAATTTTCAGTTAGATCGTGATGATAGCAAGAACGTGTCAGGATACATTTTTATCCTAAATGATGGAGCTGTCTGCTGAAAAGTTTCAAGCAACATATTACAGCCGATTCAATTTGCGAGGCGGAATATATCGCGACATCCGATGCTGCAAAGAAAGCTGTGTGGCTGAGGAAGTTCATCATCGAGCTTGGAGTGACACCCTCCATCTATGGTCCAGTTCTACTTTATTACAATAGTACTAGAGCCATTGCTCAGGCAAAGGAATTGAAGGCACATCAGCAAACAAAGCATATTCTGTATCGCTACCATCTTAATCGAAAGATCGTGGATCAAGGTGACGTCGACCTTCAGAACATCGATGAAAAAGAGAACCTGACCGATCCATTAACTAAAGTCGTTGTGATAAAAGAGTTCGAAGATCATAAAATGAAGATGGGTATATGATACTATACCGATTGGCTTTAGTATAAGTGGGAGTTATTGAGAAATATGTCTCAAAGCCAATCGTCAGTCTATTGATGCTTGTGCTATTTGATGTAATTGTATATGAATCAATTAATAAAATATTTATTTAATAATTTTCATCATAAGCTTATATATTTTCTATATCGAACTTCTGTGTTATGATGAAAATTCTTAGGACTATTTTAAATCGATAAAGGAAGATTTATCATTTAGTCCTTAAATGAGTTCGCGACCAAATGATATGCTATTACTAGGACGATAGATATATCAAGTGTAGATCATTGTGTACCATATAGATTGTTTGTCCTCTTAATCAAAGAGCATGGAGATGTTGGTATGGCATGCAGGTGAAATATCAGAGTATATTTTACTAAACGTAATCAACTCTGGAGCACTCTGCTGTCAAGAGTCACTCCAAATGGATATAGGTACAAGTATCTCTCTGATCTGAGATCATCACGATGACTTGCAAGTAACTCACTGTACTTTGATGCTGGACTATCTAAATTTTTAATTCAGGATTGAAAGATTCTGGGCATAGTCAAATACTTGTGAAGTCAATGCATGAGTCAAGATGGAATTGACCACTTCAAGAGATTGAAGAGAATGCTTTGTATTTTAATTTAGTAAGATCTTGGTCCGGGCAATTCTTATGAGGAGTTATAGAATTTATTAGGTTGAGACACATAATAAATGTACTGTTAAGAATTGGCAGTTTAAATTCTAAGTCATCCTAGCATCAAGGGTCAAAGGAATGAATTATACGGTAACTATATCGAAATAGGTTCTTTAGTATTGCTTTACATACATTTGGCCTATCCGAATGTTAGGTACCATTGCTAGATGATTGCTTCAGTTAGTACAGAAATCTGTTTCTGTGCTATCGAATTAGGTTCGAACCTATGGGGTCACACACATTAGAAGTTTCTCTCCGATCACATGACTAATCTGAAGAGTCCCACTGGATGGAGACTCTACTGAAGAATCCCATTGGACTTGACTCTATCATTAATACAGAATTAGTTAGTGATTAGATCACTAATTAACTCAATTTGATTAAGCATTAAAGTCTGGATCAAGTCTGATTGAATTAGATTCAATCAGATCAGGTCTGATTAGGTTATGAGATGATCTAATCAGTAAAAAAAATGATCCTGATTTAATCGAGTCTATGGCTCAATTAATTTATTGATTTGATCAAATTTAATTAAGATTATAGGAGCCTAATTAATTAGGTTCATCATATTTTATTTGGATCTAATTGAATTGGGTTTAAAAGAAATCCAATTGGTTAAACTCTAGAGTCCCAGATGAATGGGACTCTCTCCCTTGCGCCATCCAAAAGGTCTCATACCTTTTCTCACCACATAAAATCAATTTATGCATGAGAAAACTAAAAGCTAACCCTTCTTTTGTCATCCATTAAGGATAGGATTTGGTTGGTTTTGAATTAAATTCAAATGATTTGAATTTCAACCTAAAACCCTATCCCTATCTTTCCACACGATGGCTTCCTGTGAAGGTGCCGATTGTGTGCGAGAAAAAGAAATATTTTTCATTGTTTTTCATGCCTAATTTCTCTGATAAGTCTTTCTTTTAAGTCAGATAAGGGTGAGAAAATGTTGGAGTCAAATTGAAACTCAAAATGGTTTGAATTGCAATAAACTCCAACTCTTATCCCATCTAACCTGATTTATGTGACAACCATAAAATAGCCACAATTTTGTGCACCAAAAAGAGAAAGATTTTCATCATGAGATATTAGTAGAAAAGAGGGGCCAAAAATCTTCTTTGGAGTGTGAGGTTTGGGGGGGCTTCTATCTTCCTTGGCATGAACAAAGGAGGAGACCAATCTCCTCTCGGGTGAGAGACCTAGAACTGTTCTAGGATTTCTGGATGAGAAAAAAATCAAAGAGAAGAGAGTCTTCATCAAATTTTTCTCCATCATCCAGCATCCTCCTTTAATCCATCTTCAACATCGAAAAGATCCGAGATGATCAAAGAAGTAGATCAAATCCGATCTGCCATCAAAAGTCGACTATACGAGATAGCACTCCCACGAAGGACTGATCGGTCCGAAGACTTCATGTGGACCATCTGTAGAGGTTGGATGCTTGTGCAGCTGCGATCGATCAAAAAAAATTTTTAGATCTACATTCTTGATCGAAAAGTTCGACTACCCACGCTTAGGTTTTGGGTTCGAAACTCCAGAAGTAGTAGATTAGATTTATTACTAAATACTATTTTTGGTTCACATGCATATCATTTTAGATTCAGATTTTTATGCATATAAATTTATGTCATAGATTCATTTGTAGGAGTTTTAATATTAGATCTTATGTATGTATTTGTAGATTAAATAGTTTAATCTGATGTTCTTCCGTTAAAAAATTTTTGAAATGTATGTATGAAATCCTTGCACATCCCAATACACGCGTCTAACTAGAAACTGTTCTCTTTGCAGATAACCATATCGAATTCTAACTTTTTAGCTCGTATCCTCAATATCAATAGATTGTCCGGTACAAACTACAAAGACTGACTCCAAAATTTGAGAATCGTTCTCAATTTCGAGAAACTTACCCATGTCCTTGATCAGGATGCGCCTGTGTTATCAGTTCGTCCATCCTCTGATCAACGAGTCACACTTGAGAAGTAGATGGATGAAGATAATAAAGTGAAGTGTTATATTTTAACATTCATGTCCAATGATCTTCAGTGATAGCATGAAGACATGAGGACTGTCAAAGAGATGCTGACTCACCTGCAAGAGTTATACAGTGAGTAAAATCACACAGCTCGCTTTGAGATCTTCCAGAGACTATTCAGAGTGAAAATGTATGATGGATAGTTCATCAATGATTATTATTTGACAATGATCAAGGATATTGAGGTGCTTCAAAAGCTCGACGTAAATATGAACAAAGAATTACAGGTAGATTTGATCCTTCAGTCTCTTCCTGATTCATATGGGTAGTTCATTATGAACTACCATATGAATAAACTTGATAGCACTTTGTTTGAATTACTGAACATGCTAGTAACAGTAAAAGGCACCTTGAAAAGTTCAAGAGATATAGTTCTGATTGTGGAGCGGACTTCCTCTAAGAGAAAATCTTTTTCAAAATGAAGAAGTCTGCGAAGAAGCAAAAGAACAAGGCTAAACCCAAGAAGCAGGTTTTGAAGAAGGTTGACGATAAAGGAAAGTATTTTCATTGCAACATCGAAGGCCACTAGAGAAGAAACTATTCGGCCTACCTAGCGACTGTCAAGAATAAGAAGAAAGATGGGCCTTTCGAAGATACGTTTGATATGTTCATTATTGAAACTAATCTAACAATTTTCTCTTCTTCTAGTTGGGTTCTTGATTCTAGTTCAAGCACTCATTTGTGCACTTCTATATAGGATCTTGAAGAAGTAAGAAGGCTGAGAGAAGGCGAGATCACTCTCCAGGTCGGCAATAGAGCAAGAATTACTGCTGTGGCCGTCGGAACCTACCTTCTATGATTATCGTTGGGAGTTAGTTTAATTTTAAAAGATTGCTATTATGTACCTATGCCTAGTCCTTTCTCACAGGCCACTCTCACAAAGGCCCTCCATTCCTTTACTCTGGCCTTGATGCTAACAAGGATGGATACCGAGGTGGTGCCATCAAGATGAAGGGAAGAAAAAATTTCTGCAAGGAGAGAAAGATGAAAGGTAGGGTTCAACTAGCCTTTGACCCCTATTTATAAATATCAGTGCCTACATCAACCATCAATCGATAGTTTGAAAGAATACAGCCGTCCATCATGCAATAAATGATATGTTTTTCCACTACCAGGAATAAATCCAAGCGATGCTTTGTGGATCAACGTATGTGACCACGTGGTGTATGCTTACAAGTCCTATATTCTTTTTTAGATGTTATCCTATCGGAAGAGTTAGTAGGAGTCGTTTCTCATGACTACTCACATTGAAAAGTGCGAGATAAAGACATTGCCTAAATAATTGCCTCAGATCGACAAATACAAATAATTGTCTTAGATTGGCAAATGCGAACAACTGTTTCTGATCGATATGAGTGAGCAATTATCTTTGATCGACCTAAGTCTTAGCGACCTTTGATCGACCCAAGTCTCAGCGACCTTTGATCAATCCTAATTTAAAACCAACTTAGCTACCATTAATATTTTTTTGCTCGGAACACTTCTACTTTCTATGATTGGATCTAAGTTCACTATAGATCCTAGTGTCCTAAATCAGCTTGCGTGCTAAATAAGAGTGTGCAATCACAAGTGAAAAGCAGAAAATAAAAAGGGAAACAAACTTTATTCATTCATTTTCTATAAAATATTTATAATGAGAGTTTTTACAATGATCTTAAAAGGTCTGGGTACAAAGCAGAAAAGGAGAAAAAAGTCTAAGAGGTGGTGCCTAGAGCTAGGATGCCCATCGTAGGTACATCGGCTGCAGTGGATTCTCAGAGCTCATCCAAAAAATTCAAATTTAGTTTTAGATACTTGGCGGCAACCCTATCTTAGACCAGCTGCTTTCCATCGATATAGGTATTAGTAAAAAATTTGATTTTCTTATCCTCGTATTCTACCGACGTTAGAAAGTTTGCAACAGCCCTGGAGGTGCCCTCTACTGCCTCCAGCTAAGCTTCAAGCTACTTTATTTTTTCTTGCAATCGAAAGTTCTCCTCGACAGCTCCTCTTAGTGCCACTTCAGCATCTTCAGCTCTTCTTTTGACAGCATCGGCCCTCATGAAGGCCTCTGCGGCCTCCTTCTCAGTCTTGTCTTTTGTACCCTTGAGCATCTTGACATCGGCTCGGTGCTTCCTTGCCTCAATTGAGAGCTGGTGGCAACTCTCCATATATCCATTCAGATAATGGGTGAGCTATCAAGAAAAATCTCTTAACAGTGAATGCGATTAATGTATGTTTAAAATAAATAGTTGTAGAAACCTCAACTTACCTGGATGAAGCTCTCC
The DNA here is from genome assembly GCF_000442705.2 of Elaeis guineensis. Lineage (NCBI taxonomy): Eukaryota > Viridiplantae > Streptophyta > Magnoliopsida > Arecales > Arecaceae > Elaeis > Elaeis guineensis. Next base: position 81,088,552 of record NC_025994.2, read on the forward strand.
ATGACTTTTCTCCTCACCTCCCTATGTGACTCAGCTAGCAGCTTGATTGCATCAGCTGGGAGGAGCATACCAATGAATAGCTCATGTGCTAGTTGATAGTCTTCTAAGGCTGAAACCTCGAGCCTTAGTGTAGCTGGCATAGTCTTGAAAGTCTCAGCCTCTCCAGCTGGCTCATCCTCCGGAGAGAATGCAATGACAGGAGGAGCCGGCAAGCTCAAAATTGTCTCTTTAGGGGTCGGCAGACTCAAGATTGCCTCTTCAAAAGCTTGGCTCGTTTGGCTTTTTTGATCTTTATGAAAAGTTGAAGAAGTCGAGCCAATCCTTACAACTCTGAGGTTGTTGGTGCGAGGAGGCTTAGGACTCTCAGACCCAAAAGCCAGTAGCATAGGGGGATGTCTAATCTTAATTCAGGTGCTCCGGCCAGTCATAGGTTCAGCCATCCTTTTCTGACAGGTCTGCTTCTCCAATTTTTTCATCAAATTTAGGTCTGTCTTTGCAACCATCTCGGCAAGGTAAAAATTGAATAGTTAGTGTGAAAGTGAAGCAAAAATCAAGGAACACATGGCTTTCAGATAAGAAACCTAAACGTACCTTAGGGAGCAGTTTGGCTGATGCCAGCATTGAACAGCATTTGTGCCAACAGAAGTTCCTTTAGCATCAAAACCTTGAAGTTACGCAAGGTCTCCACTTCCTACCTCAGGCATTGATCCAGTACAGGCTCTTTTAGCATGGTCTCTTGGGATTCGTCCCAAGCAACGAACCCTCAGTCCTCATCGGATGACTGGGAGATGAAGAGGAATCACTCCTTTCGGCCATGGACTGTGGTAGGAGCATCTTGTATCAGTGGATAGATGTTCTTCTTCCTTCGCATTGTCATGTACTACCACTCATGTGAATCCAAATGCCTCTTGAGGTTGAAGAAAAAAAAAAGAGTGCAATGCTGGGATCAATCCCAGCCAGCACACATACTGTAGTAAAGCTGCAGATATATCGTCAGAAATTCGAAACTATTAAACATGATGACATCTCGAGATATTGGAGGAGAGTCATGAAAAAGGGATAGAGATGAAGCCTCAGCCCAGGCCAAAAGCATTCCTCATAGATGCTCATCCGGCCTAGGAGAGGGCGGCAAACTCGATCATTCAGTCCTAAAATTTTCAATTGAAATTCTGGAGGAATTTGAAACTACTCATGAAGCAGTACCACATCCCGTTCCATCAACTCAGACTGCAATCCCAATGGGATGAAATCGGAGCCTCCAGAGGCCATCTCCCTGACAAAAAAAAAATTTGGAAGCAACAGTCAGAAGAAGAGGAAGACTCACAATGAAGAGAGAAGGACAAAACCTAAAAGCTTATGCCCAATCTCATTTAAGGATTTAAATAGCCCCAGAGTTCAAATCATCTCCAAGTGATGCTTCTTTTCAGAGCATTGATTATTGTAGATGTGAATTGACAGAGCGATAGTGGACACTCAACGCATGGCAACTTTTAATGAGATGTAACTTCTGCCATCGATATGGTAGTTAATGCCAGTGACAGACGAATCATACCTTGCACCACTTTTGAAGAGACGTGCAAGAACATGCAATGGTACTTGCCATGTAGAGGCAATTTGTATTTCAATTCTTTTAAATGCCTGCACAATGGGTGCGAGTTGTGTACGGCTTGGATTTCGACCCAGACTATGACTCGAGCCGTACTTTGATTGAAATATGGCTTAGATTGCGCATTTACTACATTATAGCTGGGATCATATTTTATGATTTTGATTATAGCTAAATTTTTAGTTAATATAGATCGAAATCTAATCAATTCAGCTCAGAATGTGATTTGTACCAATCCATTCAAACACCATGAACACCAATAACATAAATAAATTTCATTCATTTACATCAAAATGGTTACAAAGTTCAAATTATAGAAGAAAAAAAAAGAGATACAAATCACTGCTTTGGAATACCACCAGGATGACTTGCTCCAGCATAGCCTTCCTCGGTGCCGGTAGCCTCTTCAGTCTGGATGGCCATGTCAATTTTATTTGCTTCAGCAGAATAGTGAGATGCCCTCATAAATTTCTCTGCACTATCCACCACCACGGCCAGCAAACTTTCATCTAAAAGGTCGGCTTGAAGAAGCTTGATACTGTCACCAGGGAGATGCGCTCGGGCCATTATTTTGCATCTCTCAAAGTCCACAAAGAATGCCGTCTTGCAGACCTGATTTATGATTTTAGCTTTCTTTTCATCAGCCAACTTTTTCTTCTTTCAGTATTTTTGGTTAGGAGCTCTTGATCTATGATTCGATGCCAGAGCATATTTTGGCTCTCTCTTTTCTTCTCCAGTTTCTTCTTCAAGCGCTCCATTTCTGACGAAGCCACCTAAAATTCGGCAGATGGCTTTGGGGATGTCTGGATCCCTTTGGAAGTAGATCTCTCACCCCTTGGAGGTGTTCTCTTCTTACACCCCACTCTTTTTGAGGTCTTGGCCCTCTTAGTTGAGCCCTCGATAGGACTCCTTCAAGAATGAACCTCGAAGGGGATATAATCTCAGCTCTTTTTTTCTTCGAGTATCCTCCTCAGATGCTCTACGTCATCATGGATTCAGCGGCAGTCTCTTTCAGCCTCAGATCTCTGTCTCTCGAGATCTTCGATCTTCTTTTTAGTTCTAGATCTCTGCGCTCAAGATCTTTAATCTTCTTCTTGGCTCTCCTCAACTCGTCATCCCGACGATCAATCATCTCTCGAGCTTCTTGGAGAGTCTCTTCCAAAGAGTTGGTTTCTTTGACCAACTCGGAGTTGGTTGACTCTGCCTGCTCCAAGCAATATTTCAATGAGTCTATCTCCTCTCTTGTTGTAGCAAACTCTAACATTGAGGCTTCGGGGGTAAAGCCAATGAAATTGGCTAAGTAATGCCCAACTTGTACAAATGGGTATGCAATCGTTAGGTACTGGGAGTTGCGAAAGATTAAAAGAAGAGATCCGAAGACACTCTACCTAAGCAAGAGATCTCAGAGCACCCATCATCTTTTGTTGGGCCCCTTACTCATCTATGTACCGCTTCTCAATAGGAGAGAAAAAGCTTTCCAAAAATTCTACCATGGACTTGAGATTCTCCACCGCAGACAGAGTAGAAAGCATCGGCTGCGAAGTTTTTGCCTAAGTTATGGCTGGGGGAAGGCATTGGAGTGAGAGCGTCTGCTCCGAAGGCTCCACCAATCTCTATCACCATCACCAGAGCCTCCTCAACACGACCACCTGTGTCCTTTACCTATATGGCCTTCATCGAGACCTCCTTAGGATGGCCGACTGAGTCCATCACTTGCATCTTCTCCACCGGTCTCTCTTCTGTCGGAACCCCTTCTAGTGGAGCTTTCACCATGACTTTCGATGGGACAGCCGTTGGCTCCATGATTGAGGATTTTCATCTCTCATCGCCGCAGTAGTTGATTCAATGGTCGGAAACCTCATATCACTATCTAATGGGATCGAAGGATCGGCAAATGAAACTTTAATCTGCCTCCTTCTAGCCAGTACCAACTCAAGCTTCCTCAAGTGCTTTGAATCCATCTTGTCTTTGAGGATCGTCACGAGTTGCAGCAAAAATTTGGAGCAAAAAAGCCTTACGATTGTCTCCTTCATACATCTGAGAGACAAATTTAAAAGAGAACAAGGGTGAAGACAAAAAGCCGCCACCTAGAGAAATTAATTTTTTGTGGTCCCATCAGTCGTGATCATCTACCGCATGCTTCAGTTTGTCAGGCTGATGATATCAACTTTAAATACTGGGGGCACGTATGAAAGTATGAGTACATGCATCCCCTGATCTGAGGTATAATTTTTGAAGTACTCTTTTCATCTGATTCTCAGACTCAGGAGTAAGGGGTAGTGTTATGGTGGTATCATGAGTATCTCAAATAAGCCTGTTATCATGGGATACCTCAGGCCGTTGAGCTATTGTAGTGGCTGCCAATCAAAGAATAGAGCTAAGGCATGCAGAGCCGAGCTACTAACTTATTACCTGCTGCATGGTTTGCCTAACATGTGAGCTACCTGCGTTACCTCGATCCACTTATTTTCTAACATGTGCAATAGCTGTCCACCCCAAGTGGATAGGCTCAGAGATAACCGTTTCTCTTGATTTTGCGAGAGCTATTAAGGACTAAAATATCAAGCCCGCAATAACATGTTCAACAGCACTGCAATCTCGAGATCGCACAATCTTACAGCTATTCGACTAGCTGTTCGATGAATATCTATATAAATGACCAAAGTCTCGAGGACCAAGATAAGTTATCTCTCTAAAAAAATTCGTTGCTGCTTTCTTTGTTCTCTGAATCTGACTTGAGTATCGGAGGATCTTTGTAGGAGCGAAAATCTCCTGTTCGGACTTCTTTTGCAGATCACTCCAGCACTTTTTGTGCAAAGACCAGGCATCTGAAGGAAGGCTAGGGCAGTTCATGCATGGATTTCAAAAATTTTCATGCAGCAGAAGCAATCTAGATTAAATTATTTAATCTACCATGCAATAGATCTAACCTACAACTGCCTAAGTCAGGATCTTATGACGTAATCATACATGCATAATTTGAAAATAACATCTAAAAATTAGATCTAATCTAATTATTGATAGAGATCGGATCTCTACATCTGAGTGCAGGTTGAAGACCACCGCAGTCGAAGATCGAGGGGTTGTATGTTGCTCCTAACTGCACACGTATCCAGCCTCTACAGATATCCACACGAAGTATGATCAGATTGACATCTCTAGAGTGCTTGCTCCTTATTGAAGCCCTTTGTGGCTGATTAATCCAGGAAGAAGAGGGTGGAAGAAGGCAAGGGAGAACTCATTCTCTCTTGATTTTTCTCTCACCCAAACCCTAGCTCCAAGGAGGAGGAACCCACGCCCAAGAGAGGAGACCTTCTCCTCTAATTTTCCACTCATACATAGGAAGTCCAACTATTGGACCCCTCTTATAGAGAAGAGGGGACTAGGGTTTAGAAGGAGGTGCCACAAAACATGAAACCCACGCCCTAGAGACACTTCTTTAGTTTCTTACATGCCAAAAGAAAATCGTGTGCCCCATATTTATTTTTTCATGCACCCTAACAACCTTATTCACTATGAGAAAATAGGGTTCTCATGGTGAATCCACACTTCTTTATCGCACAAAAAGAAGCCCTTTATAGTTGGTATGAAAGTAATTAAAATGAGATCCAATCTCTCCTAGATAAGGAAGTTAGATGATATCAAATATATCTAGATAAGGAAGTTTTAAATCAAATTTAAAACCTACATTATCTAATCCATGTGGGGCGATGAGAAAAAGGGAGAGCATGGAGATGTTTTTGCCACACAAAATATTCTTCACACAAAAAAGAAAGGCGCATTTCTTAGTGGCGGCATGGTGTGATGGGCGGCCAAGGGAGAGAGAGTCCCAGTCAACTTGGACTCTCTCTTATTGCTTGGATCAAACCCTAACCAAATCTAATTCAGTTAAAATTTAATTGCACCCAATTAGAAGAGGATTCCTAATCCAAATAGGAACCCAAAACTTCTTAATTAAATCCTAATCAAATCAAAAATTAATTGAATTCAAGTCTTGATCAAATAAGAAATTAATCTCCCTTAATAATTAGATCATCTAATAACCTTATCGAATCGAACCTAATTGAATCTAATTCAATATCTTAATCTAGTCATCAATACTCAATTAAATTGAGTTAATTAATAATCTAATTATTAATTAATATTCTTATAATTTACTAATCTTTAGTAAATTATTTATTTATACAGGATTAATCATCAATCACATTGATAATTATATCCTTCAACGATTCATAATCGTCGATCAGCCATCAGATCAGACTGAAATTTTTAATATGTATGATCCTATAGGTTCGAACTTAAGTCGGTAGCACAAGAATAAATTTTTGTACTAATCGAAATAACCATCTAGCAATGATATCCAATGTCCGGATAGACCAAATGATTGCAAAGTAATATTCAAGAACCTAGAATATAGTTACCGCATAATTCATCCCTTTGATCTTAATGCTCAAGATCATCGAGAGTTTAACTGTCAATCTTGAAATAGTCATCCACATTGTATCTCAATCTTTTTCAAATCCCATAATTCCTTACAAAGATTATCCTGATCAAGATTTTGTTTAATTGAAACACAGTGATACATTAACTTCTTTAATACGGAAGGATCAATTTCATCTTGACTCATACATCAACTTTACAAGTATTTGTCTATGCCCAATAGCCTTCCATCACTGTATTAAAAATATAGATAGTCTGATATCAAAGCACAGTGAGTTGCTTACAAGTCACCATGGTGATCTTGGATAGGGTCATTTATGTCCATATCCTTCGTGAGCTACTCTTGACAGTAGAGTGCTCCATAGTTTGATTACTATTTAGTGATGATGTACTTCTATATTTCATCTATATGCCATACCAATATCTTCACATTTCTTGATTATAAGGACAACTAATCCATATGGCACACAATAACCTACACTTGATAAACATTATCATCCTAGTAATAACATATCTTTTGATCACGAATAAGTTTAAAAACTATACGATAAATCTTCTTTTATCGATAGTAAGTAGTTCTAAGGACTTCATCATAACAATGGAGTTCATTAAAAAAGATGTACACCTTACGATGAATTTATCAAAAAAATTTTATTATTTTATAATTCATATACATACAATGAGCACAATCATCTATAACTTAGATGATTAACTTTAGGACATATTTTTTAATAACTCCCACTCGGATTAAAGCCAATCAGAACGGTATCGAATATCCATCTCCCAATTATGTTCATCAAAACTCCTTGAATCCGATGGCTCTAGTAAATAGATTGATCAAGTTCTCTTTTCTGTCGATCTTCTGACGTTCGACGTCACTTCGATCCATAATTTTTTGTACAAAGTAATAGCAATACAGAATGTGTTTGGTTCTCTAGTGGGATTATGATTCTTTAGCTTATGCTATAGCTTCAGTGTTGTCAATACACAAGGACTGGATCATCAACGGAGGATACCACTCCAAGCTCGCTAATGAACTACCGCAACCAAACAATTTTCTTTACAACATCACATGTTGCAATCTTTTCTGCCTCACAAATATAATCGGCTCCAATATATGCTTGAAACTTTGTCAGCATATTGCTCTTCTATTTAGGACAAAACACAACCTGACACACATTTACTATCATCTTAATTCTACTGAAAATTAGAATTGATATCCCATAAGTTTTAAATTAGATTCTTTATAAATGAGCCATTGGTCCTTAGTATTTCTCAAATACTTAAGGATAGTTCTTACAACCTTCCAATGATTCTTATCGGATCAAATAGGTACCTACTCACTACCCCTAGTAAGTATATCATATTCGGTCTTGTATATATCATGGTGTACATGATAGATTTTACTATCGAAGCATACGGGATTCTACTCATATGCTCTTTCTTTTGAGGAGTTGTCGGATAATCTTTTTTAGAGAAAAAATTTTTATAACCTATCAGAAAATAGCCATTTTAGAAATTTTCCATATTGAACCATTGCAGCACGGTGTCTATGTGTATTGATTGGGACAATTCAAGCAACCTCTTAGATCTATTCTCATAGATCTTCATCCCTAGGTTGTAGGAAGCTTCTCCCAAATCTTGCATAGAGTACCAAGATGATAGCAATAGCTTTACACTTTGTAAAGCTGGGAGGTCCTCAATTAAGAGAATGTTCTCCTCATAAAGTATAACAAAAATCACTACAGAAGTATTAGCCCACTTATAGATTCAGGGTTCTTCCCATTCCTAACGAAGCCATACGTTCAAGATATATGTTCCAACTAAAAAACTTGCTTCAATCTATAAATAGATCTTTGAAGCTAGCACACCTTAGACTCATCTATGGATATGGACTCTTCAGGTTGTATCATATACATCTCTTCATCCATTTTTTAGATTTCATAATCTAGGTATGCCGCTTTTGCATGCAAGATCCGAATGGATTTGAGTATTGCCACAGAGAAAAATATCTCGTCATAGTCACTACCATAACATTGACGATATCTCTTGACAACCAAACAGACTTTATGGGTCTCTACCTTTTCGTCTGCACCTCTTATCATTTTGAAAATTTACTTACACCCTATAGGTCTTACCCCTTCAGGTGGATCAACTAATGCCTATACATCATTGATCTTCATGGACTCTATTTCAAACTTCATGGCTCCAAACCACTTATCAGAGTCGGATCTCTGTATGACATCTATGTAGGTGATCGGATCCTTGTTGTTTTCATCAAGTTCAATAGGATCATCGTCCTGAATCAAAAAATCATAGTATCTGTCCGGTTGATGCGGTACTCTACCTAATCTCCTCAAGGATGCCTTTACAATGGGCTCTGGATTTGATCTGATCAAATCTGATTTTATATTTTTACTTATCTATGTTGGTTCTTCTACCTGTCGAATTTTACCAAGCTCAATCTTAGTGGCATCAGTTCCTTACCCAATGAACTCCTTTTTGAAAAAGAATGCCTCAAGACCCATAAACATAATTTATTCATTAGAAAGGTAGAAGTAATATCCCTTAGTTTCTTTGGGATATCCTATGAAATTATACTTATCAGATCTGGGTCTAAGCTTATCAGTCTATGAATATTTTATATAAGTCGGATAACCCCAAATTCTAAGATAAGAGAGTATCGATCTACACCCAGTCCATATCTTATATGGAGTGATTGCGACTGACTTACTTGGAACCTTGTTGAGCACATTGCAAGTAATCTCAAGAGCATAATCTCAAAGAGAGACTAGCAGACTTGCAAACTCCATCATACACCGAATTATGTCTAACAAGATTCGATTCCTCCTCCCAAGAGGTATCCATTGCAAAAGAATTTCATTCTCTTTTAGATATGTTATAAACTCATTAGAAAGATATTCATCTCTTCGATCAGATCAAAGAGTTTTAATACTATTTTCAGTCAATTTTTCTACCTCATTACAGAATCGTTTGAATATTTCAAATGATTCAGACTTATACTTCACAAAATAGATGTACCTATAACTATATAGGTCATTAATGAATGTAATGAAGTAGCTATATCCTCTTCTGGCACTTGAGTTTATAAATCTACATACATCAGTATATACTGGACTTAGAACATTACTGGCTCACTCATCCTTTTCAATAAACGGTGACTTGATCATCTTTCAAAGAAGACAGGATTCACAGATCGGCAATGATTCACAATCATTGACTTCGAAAATTTTTTCTTTATCTAACCTGTTCATCCTATTCTTGATTATATAATAGAGCCTACAATACCAAAGGGAGACATCTATGACATTATCTAATTTAGGATATTTGCTAGATGTGTATATTACACTAACAGATTGTGATAGTATATAAATATCATTTCTCTATTATCCACACATTATTGTAGTATCATTCACAATGATATCACAATAATTATTTTTTATTGATAAACTATAATGATTATATTCATCAAAAAATTTGGACAATAGTGACAATCACTTAAAATGATAATAATGAAGTTGAAAATAAGCTTAATAATTCTTAAAGCCAGGACTGGAATATAACTTTCATCTTCCATATTCAGAAATCTCTCATCATTTTTCAAACCTTCTACTAACCTGAAGTCTTTACAACATATTACAAATTAGACTTTCAGTATCCAATACTTAGGTAGTAGTATCACAAATAAAAAAATTATAAGGAGTTATCATATAATTTTTTTGACCAGCAATCATTTATTGATTTCTCTTCTTAGCCTGTTTGGATCAAGGAAACTAAGACATTGAGGATAATTCCTCTTCCAATGATCCAGTTTCTTACAAAAAAAAGTACTCTACCTGACTCTGATCTACTTTAAGCTTTTTGGCTAGTTCTAGCCAAAGAACACTATTCAACTTCTGATACTACCTATCAAAGTTGGGTCCATAAGCATGTCACTGTCTAATAGTGAGGAGAGCGATAATTTACTAGCCATTATCGAAAAAGAACATAAGATCTATTATATATAAATTATTTAATCCTAAAGATTTAGATTTTAGTCTAAAGATTTTTCTATTATTTTATATGAATTGATAGTCTCTACCTCCAATTTGAGAAATTACATTAATCTCTTAGTAAGTACTAAAAGCCACACAGATTGCATTCGGGCCCGAGTGTCGCTCGACCAACCCTAATGTATCTATGGGTAGGTTCTCAATCAATTATTTCTCCAAATAATTTCTAGCAATTAGATTTTATCCCAAGCATATCTTCAGTAGGTGTGTGGTGCCTTCACTGAAAATCCTGGTTATGTCTAATCATTAATATGACTCCATCAAGTACATCCAACAAATGAATGTCTAGGTCCAAGTATGGCTCAGCCAACCTGACCATTGATCTGAAAGGCACAACAAGGTGGTCATATGATGAATGATAATTTCAATACCTAATAGACATCAGACGTGTGGCATCTCCAATGCCTATTTAAAATATTGGACCTATTATCATGCACCTTAATAAGAGGCTATAAATTTGTTATCCCCATAACTCATTCACTTTAAGGACCTAATAATTTAAAGGATTAAGTTATGTGTTTAAAAAAAAAATTAACCAGTAATCAATAATCCTTCCACTGACTTCACCAAGTCTTTGAAGAGGATTAGAGACTAAGTTGGTTAAGAGGCACCTAAATCAGTCATATGATTAACCTAAGATCCTCTCGCTGACTTTATCAAGTCATGAGAAGACAAAGTGGGTTCAAGTCACACCTTAATTAGTCAGCTCAATCATATGACTAACTAACCTAGGTGACATTGGTTAGCTCGAATCAATAAGCAGCCTAATCAAGAGCTGATTGATCATATTGGTCAGGTAAGTGAGATCGGTGGGAGGATCTACTGAGGCTTACCTTAGACACTATTGAAATGATCAGATAAGTGGATTGTCAATTAAAAATTACCGATCATATTAACATAGTAATATTGCCAAACTTACTTTAGATACTAATTGATTTATCAGTTTTAATTTGGTATGTCAAAAGACTCGGATCCGACCACTAAGCAATGATTAGGTCTATTTGGTATAATCAAAATCATGGACTTTGATCAACTATAACTATTGAGTCTAATCAAGAGAAGACTTGACCTAATCTAATTCAATTCTTACTTAGATTTAGTCAATTTCTCAATTTAGTCCATATTTGAATCTAACCCTAGGTCTAACATGATTAAATGACTTGATTCAAGCTAACCCATAGTCTAATAATTTATACAATATCTTTAGATCTTTAAATTATAATTCTAGATCCAAAATTTCAACTCTTAATTCTTAATTAACTGTAGAAAGATAAAATAATTTCAAATATAAATTTCTTTACATTAATATTTATGCAAAATAATTCTATCTAGAAGTTTGAGTCGACTCACCCTGAGACAAACAGAAAATAAATTCTTGAACTTGCATAATTTAAGTCAGCTCAACAGAGAAACCAATTTTTTGACCTGTAAAATCGAGTCGGCTCATCACAAATCGAGCCAGCTCGAAAAGGTCTCGAGTTGACTCCAATCAAATTGAGTTGACTTAATAGGCTAACCAGTAACTCCTTACTAAATTTCAGATCAAAATACTTTGCATAAATGGTTTTAATATTTTAGATCAGATCCTAGGGTTTCGAATCTGGGGTTTTGCAGAAAGTGAGATTCAGATGTAAATTCTACAAGACATATATATCACATATATAAATTCTAGATTCAAAATAAATTAAAAACACATATCTAACATATGTATCATAGGATCTAAATCTAAAATATGAATCACATACAACTTCTGTTCATAGTCCTTCTTCATGAAACATCACAGTGGCACCCCTATACGTCATAAGAAAATCCCATCGAATGGGAAGAGAGGGTCTTTAAACCTTACTTGCTCTTATGATCGGATGGTTTAGTGATGCACAATCTGAGTACTAGACTACTAGGATATCTAATCTTACATATCATATATGCAACATGCAAAAATTTAGATCTAATCTAAATTACTTCAGATCTAATCACTACTTTAGATTTCATCTAAATCAGATCACAAACATCTCATGCTTTTCTAATATCAGATCAAAATAAGATATTAAATCAAAAAATAAAATATAAATTTCTTTAGATCTCATCTAAACTTATTTATAATTTAAGTATCTAGATCAGCACGTACTAGGACAACCGTTATATTGTAACTCCTTACAGCTGGACAACTAACCAGTATGTGTGATCTAAATTAATTATTTTTAGATCTATATACATACATGATCATGTCAAAAAGAACCTATGCTCTGATACCAATTGAAGGAAGGCTATGACAGTTCATGCATAGATTTTAAAAATTTTCATACAGCAAAAGCAATCTAGATTAAACTATTTAATCTACCATACATTAGATCTAATTTATAATTACCTAAGTCAGGATCTTATGATGTAATCATGCATGCTTAATCTGAAAATAACATCTAAAAATTAGATCTAATCTAATTATTAATAGAGATCGGATCTCTATATCTGAGCACGGGTTGAAGATCACTGCAGCTGAAGATCGAGGGATTGTATGTTACTCCTAGCCGCATGCGTGTTCGATCTCTACAGATATCCACAGAAAGTACGATTAGATTGACCTCCCTAGAGTGCTAGCTCTTTGTAGAGGCCCTTTGTGGCTAATCAATACAGGAAGAAGTGGTTGGTGGAAGAAGGCAAGGGAGAACTCATTCTCTCTTGATTTATCTCTCACCCAAACCCTAGCTCCAAGGAAGAGGAACCCATGCCCAACAGAGGAGACATTCTCCTCTAATTTTCCACTCATACATAGGAAGTCCAACTATTGGACCCCACTTATAGAGAAGAGGGGACTAGGGTTTAGGAGGAGGCACCACAAAACATGAAACCCACGCCCTAGAGACACTTCTCTTGTTTCTTACATACCAAAAGAAAATCGTGTGCCCCATATTTATTTTTTTCACACGCCCTTACAACCTTATTCACGGTGAGAAAAAAGGGTTCTCATGGTGAATCCACGCTTCTTTATTGCATAAAAAGAAGCCCTTTATGGTTGGCATGAAAGTAGTTAGGATGAGATCCAATCTCTCCTAGATAAGGAAGTAGATGATATCAAATATAACTAGATAAGGAAGTTTTAAATCAAATTTAAAATCTACCTTACCTAATCTATATGGGGCGATGAGAAAAGGGGAGAGCGTAGAGATATTTTTGTTGCACAAAATATTCTTCACGCAAAAAGGAATGGCGCATTTCTTAATGGGCGGCGTGGTGTGATGGGCAGCCAAGGGGGAGAGAGAGTCCCAATCAACTTGGACTCTCTCTTATTGCTTGGATCAAATCCTAACCAAATCTAATTTAGTTAAGATTTAATTGCACCCAATTAGAAGAGAATTTCTATTTCAAATAAGAACCCAAAGCCCCTCAATTAAATTTTAATTAAATAATGAATTAATTAAATTCAAGTCTTGATCAAATTAGGAACTAATCTCCCTTAGTGATTGGATCATCTAATAACCAATCAAATCGAACTTAATTGAATCCAATTCAATTAACCTTCATCCAGTCCTCAATACTCAATCAAATTGAGCTAATTAATAATCTAATTATTAATTAATCTTCTTATAATTTACTAATCTTTATTAAATTATTTATTGCAGCTTTTGTATAGGGTTAATCATCAATCACATTAATAATTATACCCTTCAATGATTCATAATCATCGATCAATTATCTGATCAGATTGAAACTTCTAATATATGTGATCTCATAGGTTCGAACCTAAGCTGGTAGTACAGGATCAAATTTTTATACTAATTGAAGTGATTATCTAATAATGATATCTGACGTCCGGATAGATCGAATGATTGCAAAGCAATATTTAAGAACGTAGAATATGGTTACCACATAATTCATCCATTTGATCTTAATGCTCAAGGTGACCGAGGGTTTAACTATCAACCCTGAAATAGTCATCCACATTGTATCTCAATCTTTTTCAAATCCCGTAACTCCTTATAAGGATTATCCTGGTCAAGATTTTGCTCAATTGAAATATAATGATGCATTAACTACTTTAATATGGAGGGGTCAATCTCATCTTCACTTATACACCAACTTCATAAGTACTTGATCGTACCCAATAGCCTTCTGTCATTATATTAGAAATATAGATAGTCTGGTATCAAAGCATAGTGATTTGCTTGCAAGTCACCATGATGATCTCAGATCGAAAAAATACTTATGCCCATATCCTTCATGAGCTACTCTTGATAGCAGAGTGCTCCGCAATTTGGTTACTGTTCAATGATAATGTACTCCTATATCTCATCTGTATGCCATACTAGTATCTCTATAATTTTTTGTTACAAGGACAACCAATCCATATGGTATACAACAACCTACACTTGATAAACATTATCATCCTAGTAATAATGTATATTTTGATCGTGAATAAATTTAAGAACTACATGATAAATCTTTCTTTATCGATAGTAAGTAGTTCTAAGGACTTTATCATAATATTGCAGTTCATTAAAGAAGATGTACACCTTATGATGAATTTATCAAAAAAACTTTTATTATTTTATAATTTATATACATACAATGAGCACAATCATTTACAACTTAAATGATTGATTTTAGGACATAGATTCTAACAACGTCCACCTTCTAACCTAATCGAAACGAACAGCAACAGCAGCCTGATGAATACTTGAATTAAGTCACTAGTGGCATATAATTCTATTTAATTATACTTTATTTATTAAAAATTTGATGCTCTCTAATCTATTTTGTAGGTAATTGAGAGTTTGGATTTATACGATTCAAATTAGACTCAAATCAGATTAGATTTGAGTGAACTAGATAACCAACTCTCATTTTAACGTGAATGTTACTTAAAGATCAAGGATCAAGAAGCAACTTCTCTAATCAAAGGTCCAGATTAGAAGATAAATGAAACCAAGTGTGAACACGACTTAAATCTCAAAGGCTCAGATAAAAAGATCATTTTTTATCAAGATTCAAGTGTGAATGCAACTTATTGATCAACGGAGGAGAAGCAATATGAAGATCCAAGGATTTTTATTCATGCTCCCACCTCTCTTTTCATAAAACCCTAGCCTCCTCTCTATAAATACACCCCAGTCCTCCTTTCTCAATCCATCAGTCCTTTTGTGGGGATCATCTCCTCCTCTCCTCCATCAAAGCTCCTCCCTTTCTTTCTTTCCATCAAGCAATGTCTAAGTTTCTCTCCAAGCTATTGCCCCCATCTCTCTTTCTTTCTTCTTTATAAATCTAAGGGAGGTACTAATCCTAGCACGTCTTCCATCAAATCTAAGAGAGGTCCTAATCCTAGTGCCACTATCTTTCTTTTTCATATTTTTATTCTACCATCTACTTTCTTCCTTAGAATTATCAAGCCTTCTAGCCATCCTACCGCTATCTGTACGGAGAAAGATGAAAAGATTTAAGAAAGCACATCACCATCGAGCACAGTTAGAAGATCAACTTAGTTTAGTTATCTTGTATCATAATTTTATTTCTTTTTTTTTATGTATATTTTTTTATTTGATTAATAAAAAATAATTTTATTATAATTTTTATACTTCTTTCTTAGTTTCTTGCAATCTATTATTTTTTTCTTTGATATTTTAAAAATAATCAACCAAGATTCCTGTGGATACAATCCTGACTTATCCTATCTACATAGTAGTGAGTAGGGTTAATTTTGGTGTGCCATGACATGCATCAAATTTTGACATCATGGTCGGAGATCTTGATGCGATTGTTTTGAAAAAAAATAAAAAAATTATAAAATAATAAAAAAATATTTTACTGCTTTCTAAACTTTTATTTCTTACTTTAGATTACTTAACTGCCTTATATACTTTACTGCTTTATATTTCTAGTTGATTATTTTCTTGTCTTGCATTCTTACTTTTCATACTTTACTTTACTAATTAGTAATTTACCTTTTATTATTAGTTAATTTACTTTAATTGCTTAATTATCTTTTATTTATTTTTTTTTAAATTTTTACCTCATATTGCTTTTCGTATATGCTAGATTTACTACTTTATATCTAAATTTTTTTATTTACATATATATATATATAATTTAGCTTTCTATAGCCTAGTGATTTACTGTATTCTACAGTTTAGAATAATTTATTACTTTATATAATTAGTGATTTTCTATTTTCTAAGTAGATTAGACTATTTTTCTTTTATTTAGATATGTAGTTATCTTTTATTCTTAACTATGAGATTATCTTATTTGTATAGTTAAGTAGTTATCTTATTTATTACTACTCATTATTCATAGTGATTTACTGCTTTTCATAGCTTAGAATAATTTATTATCCTGAAAGTAGATTTAATTTATTATTTTATTTATAGGTTATCTAATTATTTTTTAATCTTAACATTATTTACTTTTTATTTAGTTAGATTTACTAGATTTTTTCATACCTAATTAACCTAATTTAAAACTTACTTCTTATTCCTTCTTGCTTAGAGATAACATAAAATAAAAAGAATACAAAGACACCACATAACACTTGACTAATATAAATAAACTAATTAAATCTTAAAAGTTACTTAACATGTTTGGACATCTTTTTTTTTACATTGTATATTTTTATAAAATACTTTAAGGGCACTTAACTTGATTAAATAAGATAAGGTGGAGATTTGATCATCCTTTCTTGACTCACAAATCATAATTCTGCATTTGTATTGACCTAAGTCTCTAACTTAAAATTAATTAGACATTGGCCTTTAAGGACTCTCAAGCTCAATAGGATAAAAAATCCTATGAGTTGGATTGGATTAAGGTTGGTCAGTTTGATTGGTGTCTAGAAACGTAGTTCAGAGATTACATCCCGAAAAAAATGATTCATTAATTGGTTCCGTTCATTAACCTGACCAACTTAATTGATGTCTAAGAAAAACAACGGGAGGACCCCCACCAACCTTACACTTACCTGGCCAATTGAGTAGCTAGCCTTTTACTTGGAGTGCTTGAAGATGACCTTGACAATTAGGAGTTGTCTAGATCTAGGTTAACCCTAGGATAGAGTTGATTTGATTACATCACTTGTTTGAAAAATAAAAAAATAAAAATAATTAAAAATAATCTTCGCATCTATTATTTCTAGGTCTAGGACTCTCTTTGGATTCTTATCTTTAGAACTTCTCTCTTTCTTCCTCTTTTCTTTTTCTTCTTCTCTCCCTCTTTCTTTAAAAAAAAAATCAGAAGGGGACTGTTTTAATCTAGACCTCTTAAAATCAATCAGAATAATCCGATAAATTAGATTTGTGCTAGGAATATGGATTTCTACAGTAAAGAGAATGAGCTGTCTCATAAATTAGATCGCTTACTGGCTATTAGACACATTCTCTCTACATCTTTTCTTCCTGCACAACAAGTTGAATGCCCAATCGTGCATCAATTTTTTGAGTTTAGGTATGAGTAAATTCATCAAGATCAAATCCAAATAGCCTACGAATCAGAAAATAATCCATTCTTTAACTACTACAATCCAAGTTGGGGGGTTCAACCAAATTTTTTGTGAAAACCACAATCAATGGTTACCCCAACAACACAACGATCTACATTTGTAGAAGCATCCTATTACGATATGCCCTATTCACAATTTCAACCTTCTCCAATTACCTATAGCCCATCATTTGAAGAGAAGGTTCTGCAAGCACTAGATAGGATTGAAGCACTAATCAGCTCTTTCACTCCTCTATGCAATCCTTAGCCAAACTAAAAATTCAAATCGATCAATCAGTAATTGCAATCAGTAGAGAGGAGAAAGGAGAGATGCTTAGTCAGCCTAAGAGTAATCCAGAGAGACAATACCTGACTAAAAATTTTAATATCTCTATAATTTTTTCTGAACAATCGATTATGACTCTCGAGAATGAAATGATCCTAGAACAACCCTGCACAACCAAAACAATCAATATAAATAATTTAACTAAAATAAAAATATCTAGAGAAAAATTTAAATAGTGGGACGAACCAATTCCATTATCATCCTACTTACCTATGGTCCCATTCCCAAGTGTTCTAGAATCATCCATTCCTTATAATAAAAAAAGAGGATAAATTGATGAAATAAAATTAATTGAGACTTTCCAAGGACCATAAATGAATAATATAATAGAGAAAGTTACACCCACAATTCTCTCTCAGGATTTTTTAGATCCTTGTTTAGCTCACTTCGGGGTGGATGATTTTGATGTTGATGGGTATATCACAAAAATAAATAATCTAGTCGATACGTCCTATCCTAAAATCATCCTACTTTGGATCAAAAAATATGAGCTATCATCTAACCCCTCAATAGCTCTCTTGTTAGAATCACCACCTGCTCTAAAACTGAAGTCACTTCTTGACTCACCTACTGACACCCTTCTAGTGAACCCTAATCAGGAAGTTCAATTTGTAGGTATTCTAAAAGTACATAAAGAAGCTATTAAATGGGATATCTTCGAAATGAGAAACAATTATATTATATTGAGATTTTTATGACTGATTTCTCTATTTTTGGCATTACTTTCGAGGATTGTCTCTAAAATCTTTCTATGATGTTAAAACGATGTATGAAGATAGATTTAATATTAAATTGAAAAAAGTGCCATGCTATTGATTGGAAAGAGATGATGCAGAAACATATCATACCTGAGATAAAGATTAGAGTAGATCAGGTTCTAATTGAAGAAACTCTTAAACTACCAACCCTAATCTCAATTCAACAAACACAATTCCTTCCTAATCATTAAAAAAATTATGAGAATATAGTTAGTCTCTGGCATTGCATGCTTGCCCAGTATATTTTATTGGTCTGGGCTAGTTGTCGTAGAACACTCTACTGATGTTTTTCTGCCATGATGACAAGGCCTCCTGATTGGCCCTGTCCTTTTGACTCTTTAAGGGATGTACCCAAATTAGTTATAGGTGAGACTCTTTTATAGCGTTCGGCTAAAGATATTAAACTTAGTACTTATTGAGAGGCAACCTAGCTTATAAATTTTTTTTTGTTTATTTTCATTTCGTAGGAATCTCTGAGAAAGATAATTACCCAAGTTGGATCTTTATCATCGAGTGGATAAGTGATGCTAATAGCCAAGTTGGGGGGAAAGCCACATTCACATCAGCTGAAATCAAGAACACACCATACCCAACAATGAAGGATCTCTCAACAATGAATGCATACATTGAACTCAGGTGGTATCCTTTTCTATTATGTTATAATTCTCTTCTTTCATTGGGGACAATAAAAATTAAGTTGGAGAGAGAATAATAAATTTAATTAAGCCCTCGAGTATGGTCAGAAATAATTAGCTTTATTATCTAAATTTTATCTCGATTTGAAGTTAATCAAGTATCCTATGCAATGAGTAATTGATGGTCTAAATAATTTTAGAGATATCGAGAAAAAAATTATTAAGAACACCCAATAAATGATAGGATTTAGATCAAAATAAATTTTAGAGTAATTCTAGAACCCTCTTCTTGCCTATCTCGATGAAAAATCTGCTTCATGGGGGTATGGATGTAAATATCAAAGTATGCAAAAAGTCTACCTTAATAAAATAGGTTTTTAGTATTTCTCACTGAGTAACCGGGCCTCTTCGCCTAATTAAGCGTTGTTATTCACGTCAAAAAGTGAGAATATGAAAAAATATTTTGTAAAGTCAGTTTTAACTTGTAGTCTTTTTGACTTGAGTAGTAAGTCTGAGGGATGTTTTACATCTAATGCCCTAAAATCAACTAGTTTGGAAGTCATTGGCCTAAAGCTCGCTATAAGAGTCAATTAGAAAGCTTAAGGGGTTAGGACATTGCACCGATTGTATATGAATTTTTTTTTTCAAAAAAATAAAAAAAAGAGAGAGAGAATAAGGAGAATAAACTATAAAAAGATACTACACCAAATCCACTGTAAGTTAGAGGACTTAAAGAGTAAAGTGGAAAGTTGATGAAAGAAGATCTCTAAAAATTTTTATGGCTAATACTCAATCACTAATTGGGTCGAATTGATAATCTACTGAAGTACCTTTTTAATGATCTTGTCGATATCCACTACAGTTAGGAATGCCTAAGATAACTTTCGATTCAAGGATAATTTGGTGTACAATGCTAATGTATTTATTTTACTCGAGGACGAGTAAAGTTTAAGTTGGAGGGTGTGATGAATACTTGAATTAAGTCACTAAAAGTATATAATTTTATTTAATTATATTTTATTTATTAAGAATTTGATGCTCTCTAGTCTACTTTGCAGGTAATTGGGAGTTTGGATTTATACGATTCAAATTGGACTCAAATCGGATCAGCTTTGAGTGAACTAGATAACGAGCTCTTATTTTAGTGTAAATGCGACTTAAAGATCAAGGGTCAAAAAGCAACCTCTCTAATCAAAGATCCAGATTAGGAGATAAATGGAATAAAGTGTGAACATGACTTAAATCTCAAAGGCTCAGATTAAAAAATCACTCTTTATGAAAATCCAAGTGTGAATGCGACTTATTGATCAATGAAGGAGAAGCAATATGAAGATCCAAGGATTCTTATTTATGTTCCCATCTCTCTTTTTCTGAAAACCTAGCCTCCTCTCTATAAATACACTCCAGCCCTCCTTTCTCAATCCATCAGTCCCTTTGTGGAGATCATCTCCTCTTTCTCTTCTCCATCAAAGCTCCTCCCTTTCTCTCCAAGCTGCTACCCCCATCTCTCCTTCTTTCTTCTCCATAAGTCTAGGAGAGGTACTAACCCTAGCATGCCTTCCATTAAATCTAGGAGACGTCCAAATTCTAGTGCTACTATCTTTCTTTTTCATATTCTCATACTATCATCTATCTTTCTTCCTTGGAGTTTCTGTACCAAGCCTTCCAGCCATCCTGCCGCTGTCTACATAGAGGAAGATAAAAAGATTTAACGAAGCACATCATCATCGGGTACAATTAAAAGATCAACTTGGTTTAGTTGTTTTGTATCATAATTTTATTTCTTTTTCTTTATATATGCTTCTTTATTTGATTAATAAAAAGTGATTTTATTGCAATTTCCATACTCCTTTCTTAGTTTCTTGCAATCAATTATTTTTTTCTTTTGCATTTTTGAAACAATCAACTAAGATCCCTGTGAATATAATCCCAACTCACCCTATCTACATAATAGTGAGTAGAATTAATTTTGATGTGCTATGACATGCATCATAGCCATCTATAGAGCTTCTACAGAATGCTCAACCATGAATCCAACCCAATTCACAACATTGTTCGCCTCACAGTGTATATGCCTGACGTCCATAGAGGCACAGTCCCCAGCAATCTCTTGGTGTCGAAAACAAGTAGGTGTTACGAGGTGGGGCCCCATCTATCCCATAATTAGCCGACCATTATGGTAGAGTCTTCTTCAACAACAAATCTATCAATCAAAAGCTCTAGCTGAGCATACCTGATGCCCTCCCAGGCAGCCCATATTTCCTCACCAGGAACAATGGGTTCAAAGAGATGGATTTCTTTGGCTGAAATGAACTCTGAGTCAGAGCTTCGAATCATAAAGTCAATTGCCATGACTATCAATTATATTATCATCAAAGTTAATCTTGAACCAGATCAGGGATAAAGACTCGTAGGATATAAAGATCTTGTGAGGCACTGCAGGAGTAGAGGAGTCGCCTCAGGTTTTCGAGTTGAAAGGGTCACTTTTAGTTGGTGAGAGGAGAACATGTTCCTTTGCCAAATTATGATGTCGATTGAACTTTTTTATTCTCCTCACGATGTTTCATATTATTATTGTCAACTCATCTCTTTTCCAAGAGAATCTTGCCTCTCTCGTCTATCTTCTTGCTTATGCCAGTTATCTACCAGGCAACGTAGTTAGTATAAAATTGAAAACTTAGATGGGTACGGGAAAGACAATAAATAATCTAGACTTGTTCAAAGGAAAAAAAATGCGATAAAAGAAGTGGGGCACAAGAGAGAGGAGGGGCGGTAGGTGTGGATTGCAAGAGATTTAAATAGATTAGATCTATAAACTAAAAATATAATGTTAATACTACATTTTGTTTTTTTTTTTGGCAACCTATAATACTATATTTTGTTAGTTCCTAAAACAACAAGTAGGTCATGATCCCCCCACATGTAGGCGGACAACCTGTAGAAGTAGGCTAGATGCATTTTTTTCACCTTACATCAACATTATATTATCTTAGATTTGAATAAATATTAGAATATAGATTAAAACGAAATTATATTCTTCATTTGGGGATGGTTAGATCAAATTTCTCATTAATTTTTCTAAAAACAAACCTCCTTTTAAAAGCAGAACGCACAAATATGTATATAAGTAGGGGCACTTTAGTAGTTGAAGCCACACGATCAAATTCAAATTTTTTACTTAGAACAAGTAAAAAAAAAAATAGACAAATATTTATGCAATTTTGCCATGATCCAATACTAACGTCAATCAACCATCCCCTATAATGGAAGGGATAAAATTATTTATCATTATTTCACTCCTATAATTTAATTAATTTATTTATTTTGTGCCTCAATGAATGAGTTCAATATTTTCATGATATGTGTCCGTTGTATCTATGAGAAATCACTTTGCAGCTTACAATATTCGTCACATGATTTATAACTTTATTTTTATTTGTAGACTACCCTAATCATTGTAATATATCACGATAGATTCTCTTCCATGTATAACAAAATTAGCCAGTTGAGAATTAATATGTAGCAACCCAGCTTTTATTTCCATGTGCATTGCTAATCGTGATAAACCTTGCAAAGCAAGATGTGCGTGTTAAATATCTCCCTTTTTCGGTGTCTAATACCCCTGATTGATTATAAATTAAGATTCCATGAAACATGGAATATTGCGTGTCTGTATATACTCCAACAGCAGGAATTTATAGAAATAATGCTGCTCCAATGCCAAAAGTTGGTATCAAGACACACAACAGAAAACAAAAATAAATAATAAATAATAGATAGATTGTTTACCAAACAAATAAATAAATAGATAAACAAATGCTAATTAGAAAAAAAAGGGTGGCGTCCCGGCCCCTTGGAATCTTAAAAAATTGTGGGGTGCGGGGGTTTCTGGACGACGGAAGCTAATTCGTCCACGTGTCATCTTCCCATTTGAACAGGTGTGGTAGTCCCTCCCTCCCTCCCTCCTCCCTCCACCCCTTCTCTTTCAAGCAAGCTCGGGAGAGAGAGAGAGAAACAAATAAAGAAAAAGATTGCTTCTAACCCCGCCCTTCTCTCTCTCTAAGTCGTGCCGATATAAATACTAAATAGCCGGGCTCCGGAGTTATAACCTCGCTTTGCTGACATTAGATGGGAGGATTTAGGAATTCCGTAATTTTTTAACAGAAGGATAGCGAGAGAGAGAGAGAGATAGAGGGTAGAACGTGTGGTGAGTTCCTGGCGTCTTCCTTGCTCCTCCGATCTTTCTTTCTTTTTTCGTTCGAAAATGTGGAGTTTGTCTCTTAAGCGATCTCGTTTTATTTTTTCCTTTTTTTTTTTTGTTTTGGCGGAATTCTGAATGGTTTTTCTTGTCTTTGAAATTCTTAGGTTACGAGGCATTGTTGTTTGTTTTCACGATGGATTCATCGATTTTGAAAACAATGGCCGGAGTCGTGTGCTGGTTTTCTTTTCTTGACTCGCGCCGGTGGAGTTGCTAGTTCTTGGATGGAAAACTTCATTTGGAGATCGACAGCTGGCTCCTGTCAGTGATCTGTGTTTCCATGGAGTGATATGTTTTAGTGGTTTCTTTCTTTTTTTTTTTTTTTTCGGTTTTTTGTTGACTTGTTTTGGTTCTTTAGCTGAAAGGTTTTGAATCTTTTTGTTCCTTCTGTTTTGGTTGAATCGGAGGTATGTTTCTAATCCTTCTGATTTTCTTCTATAAGTGACTGTTTCGAGGTTCTTTATTTGTGAGCATTGTTCTTTGTGTCAGTTTTGCTTCTGTTCGAAGTTATTTTTGTGATGGATTCTTGATTCCTTTTGAAAGGGTTTCTTTAATGATTTTAGTTTTTAATGAGTTGTGGATCGGAGAAGTTGCGGAATCGTTTCATATATTAGAATATTTTTGGAGTTTCTTGGAGATTCTGTAGCTAACAGGTTTGGAATCTAGGAATTCTCTGCTGTGAAATAATGGCTGTTTGGTCTTTTCCTTGACATGCCTTCTTTATAATATAAACTATTTCAAGATTCTTAGGTTTTTGTGATACGATAGGTTTATTTTTTTGTTTTTAAATTTCCGCTACCGTTCTGGCCATTTCTTGATATGGAGAATTCTCTACAGCTCATATGGTTTTGGAATTGCTCCGATTAATTGGATTATATCAATTTGATATGGCTTCTTTAACTGAAAGATTTAACGACAATGTTCTGAGATGCTTATCTTTTTATTATTATTATTATTATTATTTATTTTATTCGCTTAGTGCAAGGTTGAAATAGAATGGGCTTGTTTTGCGTGACGAGAGTAGAGAAATTTATTTATTTTTTCTTGTTTTTTGTAACTTTCTTTTGGAAACTTTAGTTGTTATTTTACCATTGTATTCTTTTATGCTGGGTTGTTACAGTGTTTGTTTTTGAAAGTTGAGTTGGATTTAACTTTGTTCATCATCTTCTGGGGAAAAAAGCTACATCGGATCGGAATTCTTTTGGGTTGTTCCCGTGTTTATCATTTGCCTGCATCTTGTCCTGTAAAAGATCATTGTGTTGGAATATATTACCAGTCAGATTTACTGTAAAAGATTTCATTTCTTTACTTTTTTTTGGTAATATCATCTCAGAAACTGTGCTTATTTTTGAGTCTTTTTATTTCTATCTATAATTTGTCTTATCAACTAATAGATATGATTGTCCTTTTAGTCTAGATTTTTGCTTGTCTGATAAGTGAAGAATGATTTTTCTGTAGTTCCTTTCTTGGTGGTCTTGTTACATAACCTATATTAGTGATGGAGTTGGTCTTCTTGTTTCTTGTTTTCTGCTTCTAGGATGATTTTGATTTTTAGTTTTGGGTTTACAATTTGTATCATTATCTTTGAACTGGAAGTTGATCAAAGATGAGTTGCAAGAAATTTTTGACTAGGCCTTCTAGACTCAAGATGGTTTACTGATCTGTTTATTGCACTTGTTCTGAAAAATGCAGTTGATTAACAGATTAACTTGCTTTCATTTTTCCTCTGCAATTAAGCAGAAACCTGCCTTTCCTTTTTCCTGATGGGAAGGCCAGAAGATGAAAAGCCTTAGATTTTGTTCATACGACATGCTGTATTTTGTTATAAAAAATATGTCAAACTCATCATTTACAGTTGACTCACAGACCTGTTAAAGATGGCAGTCTCTTGCTATTTCTGTTATTCTTACTATTCTTTAATGTTTGAATGTAAACATCATAGATCTGTTTCTCTTATTTTTGGTTTACTTTGTTAAGATCTTTGGTTCCAACCCTTGACCATGGATGACATGTTCATGCATGGTGAATACTTTTAGGCATAACCAATTTGAAGTTTCATTGGTCAAAAGATCTATCTCCTTTATACACACCCATATTGAAGTTTGTATATGGAATATCAACTCCCTAGAGAGTTTCATAATCCTCATTTTTTATTATTGGTGATATCTAATTTATGTCATTTTGAAGGGGATGAATTTGCATTACTTTTCTGTTTCATGTCGTTTTAAGTAAGACTTCACCTGTTCTGTTGGTACAGGACTCTTTCTGTCTGTCAAATAGCAATCTGAGAAAACATGGCTGCTTCTTCCAACCATCCTAAAATGAAAGGTGAATTAAGAATAAGTGACAGTATGGATGAACTTGCCACTCATTTGGTGGAGTACATTGCTCAGCTATCTGAAAATTCAGTAAAGGAGAAGGCTTGCTTCACTATTGCTGTGTCTGGAAGGTCCCTCATTGACTTAATAGGGTATAAACACTTTTTGCTCAAAGACTTTTGGATATTGGCATCTGCTTTCAGTAATAATAAGGATTAATGGTGTGTGGGTGGGTTGTAGGAAACTCTGTGAAGTTCCTTATATCAGGACTGTTGATTGGAGAAACTGGTATTTCTTCTGGGCTGATGAGCGTGGAGTGGCAAAGGATCACGTTGACAGCAATTATAAGCTAACGAAGGATGGGTTTCTTTCCAGGGTATATGTTTAAGACCATCTTTTCTTTTGCTACAAACTCTGTCAATACTTAATGTCAGAGTCAAGCCATATGTTCTTATGCAGAAATCTACTTCCAGTCATAGGGAATAGAATAAAATATAGCTTGCGATCATTGGATTGAGATTACCAAATGTTTGCATCTACAAGTTTTCTGGTGAAATCATTGAAACTGTAGATAATTCCATCCAGCAGATGTAAAAGGATGTGCTCCTAGTTGGTACGATCTGAGCATCAGTTTTAACACCTTGGATCTTGAAGTGTTCTTAAAAACTTCTAAAAGACTTATAAGTTATAAATGTACTTGTACAAGAATTTTGCTTACTGTTGCTAGGTACCTTGTTGCTTGTGCAAAGTGCTGAAAAATCTCCGGTCAAGTACTTTGTTTGAGTCTGTATCTGTAGAATCATAAAGAAATGGGGTCTTAATTTTGTGTTAGGTTTGATGAGAACATCTGACGTGTGTTTCTTTTTCTTGCCTTATCAACCAGGATAGTTAAGGGAGTTTGGATTGTCAGGGACTCGGGTACACATTGGTGAATCTTGACAGAGAGACAATGCTACTATTGATTTGGGACCGAACTAGTACTGAATGTGGGATTATCTTAAGGAAACAACAGGAGGATCTTTGAGGGAAGACAATGATTCACTGATTTAGTTGAAAGAATCAGGGTGACTGTTAATCCGAGTATCATTTTGGTTCTCACATCTTCTTCATTTTTATGTGCACTATATTTTAAGTTTCTTAGTGCTTTAGTGATCATATTCACCTCCATTTTATAACCATTTAAAAGATGCTTTAATTGTATGAAGTCTGTACTGGCAGTAATTTGAACAGTTAAGTACATGACATGGCATTCACTTCAGTTTTCAGGAATGCTGAAATGTTGTTTATAGCTTAAATTTTATAAATAAATTGATCATGATTTTTTTTTTTTTGTTTTTTTTGGCATGCATTAACATGATAGAAATCATAAAGTTTGGATTATGTGAATCTATAAAAGTATCTATGGACATATGCTGGTCAATTATTTTTGGACAATTTGTTCCATAAAATTATTATGATATTCTGCACTAATCCAGAGGTCTGAAATAACCAAATGTAACCTTTGCATTTGAATGTACCCTGTTTCTTTGCTTTTTCCTTTTTGAGTTAAAAAATATTGGAACACTTGAAACACTCGAGCACACTTTGCAGGTGTGCTTATGACATATCCATTCTGGCACCATGTTAATGTGAGGAACAGTTCTTTGCATCTTTAATTTAACAGTGCGTTTACCATATGATACATATCCAGATTGCTGTCCAAAAGCAGAATCAACAGATGCCATGACCACATTATCTCTAAAGGGACAAGCAAATACAATGCTCATTGTAAATATGATGGTTGATTCTCAATTGCATAGCTGGCCAAACACAATGCATCAAGTTGCACGAGATATGCAGTGACATTAGTGCCTACAATGTGTACATGTTGCTGTGCATCTTGTGCATCTTCACGTGTGATGTGAACCAGGAATTGCATGACATGATCAAATGGTCTGATGAGAGTTGGACATAGCTTGGTACCTTCACTAAATTCCCTCCACACTAATTTCTGTTAACTTCTGGCCTCAACACATGTTTTCGTGCTTCAGGGCCTGAGCACTTCGATTCTTAGTAAAAGCTGGATTTTCAAAGCTAAATCCCTAAAAACTAATGCTTTGGTGGGTTCTCGGTTGTAAGTAGATTAGTATGTGTTAATGTATAATAATGTATACATATATATTGCAAGAAAACATTTATGGGCTGCATTATTGTGCTTGCAAACTTTTTGCTGAATCCAACCAGATTTAAGCCCAGGCCATATATACCAGGCTTGAGGTCAACCTGTCTCTCGATTCCTTGACCCACCTACCCCCACCTACCCATGAGGTTGACAGTGTCAGATGGACCATGAGCTGGCCCAGCCCATTCTGCATTGTGTGTCTAAGTAGTAGGACCGCTGAATCATGGTCAAATAGATCTGGTGCATTCCCATCTCGGGCTAGAGAGGAGCATTTCAAAGGTTAGAATTTTCTCAATTCTCAAAATCTTGGGAGTTTTGGAATCACTGACTTGTTACACTTTCATGAAGGAGTGAACTATCCTTTATAGGCCAGTAATTTCTCTCTTTAGTTTTCTATCAAGCTTCGGAAGATTCCTTTCTGCAAATGTGTATAAGTTTCGCATCCATGCCTCCAGTGTTGAATATAAAAGAGCATCTTCCTCTTCAATTTTGATCTCCAAAGCCTCTCTAAATCATTATCCAGAAATACGCATTCATGCTCTGATCAGGTAACCTAGTTTTTTGTGTGTAGGAAAACCTTATTTTGGTTGTGCTGCCTCTGTTATTCTAACTAAAAAACAAAGAGATATCTAAGTCCATAATAAATTATGAGTTGCTTGCTGTGACTTGTTTCAACGATTGATTTTATGCCAGTTACCAGAAAGTGGTTTGGTATTTACACAACTTCTTTTACAGTTTGAGTGTAACTCTAGCATATGCCTGAACTAACATGGATTGCAGGAAAGCATATCCAAGTGGATTGTGGCAGCAAGTTGATATTTTGTTTTTAATGGTATGATAATTTGTGGAGATATGAGGTGATTGGCCTCAGTTTCTTAAACTATTGACTCAGGTGAAATTTTTGGTATTCAATTGTTTCTGCAGACTGGCAAAAGGATACATATGCATACATATAACTTATTAGATTCATTTGTATTCATCCAGTGTGAAGGGGCCTTTCACCTTGGTGGATAGCTTGGTTACAATGGATGTGATGACAACTAATCTTGGGCCTTTTTGTAGCTGAAGTCATTTTGTGCTACCATTACCTACTATTTGTTATCTTCCATCCACAAAACTATCCTCTTGACTCCATTGGCCATCAAAAGTGACAGGAGGTCTGTCATAACCCCACATTTGTGGCTCTTTTTATCTATATATAGATAAAAACAGAGACCAATTGTGCGGTGAATTTTGGTTATGTTGATTTACCTTGGTATGATATTCCAGTGTGGCCTTTGTTTTGTTTTGTCTGTTTGTTTCTTTTTAATTTTGCTTCTTTAGGGCTTAGGATTCATAGATCGCCAGATTAAAGTTTGGTTTCAAACCGTGCTTCTAATTTATTGGTCGATGTTTTGGTTCTTTTGCTTGTTGACTTGGATTGATGTGAAGATTGGATCTCCAAAGTAATTTCTATCTGTTACGAGGGCTATGATTTTTGGAAAGCCTTTGCTTGGCCTGTGGCAGTATATAAGCTACAGTTACAGTTTGTCTTAAAATTTTCAGTTGGTAGATCAACTAGTATGTCTTTATTAATTTAAATTTTACCTCAAAATTCAATTCTACTTTTGTTCATCATTGCTGCCTTTTTTATAAAACCTAAGATGCAGGTTCATTTCCAAATAGGAATCATATAGCAATTATGTCAAATTATAATTTCAGTATAGTTCTTGGTAATTTGCTGAGAAATCCCTGCTGATTGGCTGGATTTATCTTTTTCCATAGTTCACAATACCTGTCCTTTTTATAGGATATAGTCTCAGGTTCAATCAAGTGAAATGCCTTTGTCTAGCTCTACCATATGCAGAAAAGCCAAGCATCTGCACCTTTTATCGATTTTCTTTTATTCTATTTTGACAGTTGTGTGATTGAAATGTCACAACAGTAAGATTTTATAGTGCAACCATTGTTCTATCAACACTCCATAGCAGTTCAGATAACTATCAACACTATTCTTAAACTGAAAAAGTATGCATCTTAGATCTAGTTCAATGTTTCAGGGCTGTTTATTTTACCAAGCAGTTATCTTTATCGCCTACAAAGGCTTCTGTATTGCCAATGCATCATGGTTTTCCTATTCTGAAACAAGCATCTGCATGCAAATGAACTTGTCAGGTGCCTGTGCCCAGCAAGCATATCATCTCCATCAATGACAACATCTCGATTGGGGAGGCTGCATTGCGGTATGAATTTGACATTCGCCAGCTGGTAAAGGCTCATATAATCAATGTTGATGTGCATGCTGACTGTCCCAAGTTTGATCTTATTCTCCTTGAGATGGGTGCCGATGGGCATGTGGCCTCACTATTCCCTAAAAACGAGGCCCTTCGAGAGAAGACAAATTGGGTTGTCTACATTATCGATTCCCCGGAGCACCCACCTGAGAGGATCACTTTTACACTTCCGGTGATCAACTCGGCATGCAATGTGGTGATTGTAGCAACAGGTGAAGATAAGGCTGATGCAGTGCACCAGGCAGTTCCTGTCAGTGAGGAGGCGGGTGACAGCTTTGATGTAACTTCATCACCTGCTCATATGGTTAATCCAACAGATGGCAACTTGGTGTGGTTCTTGGATGCTGCAGCTGCCTCAAAGCTTTGTCCTGGGGATGATGGTCCAAAATAGTCTGACCGAATGCAGTTGGTGATGATGGTCCAAAGAAGTCTGACTGAATGCAGTTGGTGATCACCTTTTGCAATGTTTGAGCATTTTTGTGTGATAGGTATGGGAATTCACGGATGTTCTTTTACTCTGTCCCTCGACTCTTTTTGCTCCTGTGGTTGTTGGGGGAATTTTGATTTGTATGGCCTGCAAGAATAGGGGATTAATATATGGCCCATGGGATGGGGCTTTTAAAGCCTCCTTGCGCTAAGAAACTGACAGGAATATGATGTAAAGAGAGATTGAAAGCAAGCAGGTTTTGTGATAGAACCGAGAGTGACCAATTTTTTCCAACATGTTGAGGGACGGCACATTTTGGATTTTTTGCTCACCTCTGTGCAAGATTGTGAATTTTTGTGATACAAGTCATTGCCAGGTTGGTTTGGAAAAGATGAACTGCTGCAGTTCTTATTGGTTGCGATAGATTAATCTTGACATACATGGTGTTGCACATTCGCATATTAATTATATGGCACTTTAACAACACGTACCCATAGATTTTCATATCAGAACCTTTCTTGCAAGAGCATCAATAGAGGGTCATGAATGGTTATGCTGGCTCTGGTTCAAGAGTTTGTGGTCTGCTGCAACGTTCAAATCATATCTTTGGGTGTTTGAAATTGAACAGACCACTTCATTTATGAATTATAATGCTAAAAGACGCGTAAGATATAAAAAAAAGGTGCTGATGAACATATTTAATGCAGAATGCATGTTGTTGTTTAAGTTAACATTTACATCATGACACGAATTCCAAACACTTATGGTACCTCCATGCTGTTAGTATAGCTCCTTTTGAGTTCCTGCCACCGTTACTATCAACTCAGGAAATTCAAAATCCCAGTGAAGCCTCTCGTAAATGCCCATGATAAGCCGGACTGGAAGACGTTGATCCAGAGGAAAAAAAAAAAAAAGGACAAAAAGGTGCCAACATGTTCGAATCAGGCAGCAGGTTCTTCAACCGTACGATATTCTCTCTCCGTAATGGACCTGACAGTGAAATCCATCCCTTCTTTAGGAGGGAAACCACACTCTCGTGCATGCAACCACTGGTCAATGACACCACAATTTATTGCATACTTGATCATGTGCTCCAAGTACCCCTTGTCAGTAGCCAGATGTGGTTGAACTGTCAACATTCTTATGAGCGCTGAAACACCAAAAATACAAAAAAAAAGAGAGTATTTTATCACCATTCAAGTTAAAATGTTACTAAATGTAATATTTCTAACAGGATTAATGTTTCATGAACTTATGAAAGTTCCTTGATATTATAAATTGAACCCAAGCGGATCATTCAGTTCTGTAGACAGCTCTATACTATCCCAGAACCGAACTATAGAGATCTTCCATCTATTGCTGCCTGTGGCAAACATGTTCTTTCCCTCATGCTCATTAAATTTTATATGAAAACAAAATACCTATGCCATCTAGTAAGGCCATGTGCCTGAAATCATGTACCTGCAATGATGGCATCGCCTGATATTGACATGTCACCAGTAAATGGTGTGATAGGTGGGTCTTCCATTCCATGAACCCATCCATTATCCTTCTGTGTGTAATAGTGTATTTTAGATGTTCCATTTGTCACAAACAGGACCTTCAGATTTTCATGCCATAGCTGCATGACCACTTCAGGTTTGTGATGGATGAATTTTGATTTATCATTATCCTTGGTATCAAATTTCTCTGAAGGTTCCATGCCACATAGAAACTCAAGTTCCTGTTTGGTCACTTCAATGATGTCAGCGATATTCCATACTTCCTGGATGAATGCCTTGGTTTCCTCACTGGACTTCCACAGCGGCAGTGGGAGGTTCAGATCAAAAAATATGACCCCTCCTAATTTCTTGGAAATCTTGATAGCTTGCATTGCTGTTGATCTCAGGCTCTGATTGAGCAGGGATGAGGAATTAAAATAAAACATCTTTGCCTGCAAACAGGATCAGATTAGACAAGGACCGTGATTTTTTACTTTGCAAGAACTTGAGATCAAAAATTTGATAATGAGACAGCTTACTAAGCATAATCTATGGGTAGCAGTGAAATTTTACCGTGCTTATCACTAGTTGCTGCAGTCCATTGACCTTATTCCCAAATATGACATACCGAATATACTAGGTTTTGGAACACACACACCATACTCAAACCTGCTGCAAGCTAGTTCGCTAAACATTTGCCTCCCGTTCAATTACCAGAATAGGCCTTTGCACTCCAAGATAACCATTTCGCTGGCATCATAGCTACCATATACAGTTTCATAGCTTGGCTCCATCTCAGATTGATTTGAATAAACCCTACCATGAATACCAAAAATGTTCTGGCATAAGAAAAGAAAATGCTTTGGTTCCTTCTTTTGTACATGAACTTATATTATGAAGATAAGTTTAGTTGAGAACATATTTTCACTAATTGAAGAGAAAAGGAAGAATCTTATAGGATAGATAGGATGTGACTGACCGGGGGTGCACTTTATTAAGTTCAGGAACATTGTATGGTGGACTTCGAAGAATAGGAGTTTCAAAAAGTTGCTCCCATGTTCATTTCAAGAAGTAAAATAAGGTTTAATTCCTAATATTTCTAACCTAGTTCTTGGGAATAAAGGAACTAGAGGGACACCCCCTCGGGTTAGGGCCTATCCCAAAGACACCCCCTAAACTTCAAAGAGTTCAAACAGATCCTTTTCAAGTTTCTAAATTGTTCCAAATAGATCTTGCCATTATCACATCATAGCATAAAATTGTATTATGACCAAAATGCCCTTCATATTGGTTGTTTATGGGGTGAAGTCCTGACATGGCTCTTAAAGCACCCTTACTAATGACCCATATTAAGGATCACCCCCCATGCAAATCTCAAAGCACACCGAATCCCTTCATTTCCACTTGCATAGATCTCAAAGCATCCTTAGTAATATAGCCCATAGTTAAGGATCACCCGCCATGCAGATCTCAAAGCACTCCGACCCTTCATTCATCTGTCTGCACAAATCTCAAGGCATCCTTAATATTTGGCCTATAGTGAAGGATCATCCACCTAATAGATCTCGAAGCATTCGGAAACTCTTCATTCATCCTCCTACACAGATCTAAAAGCACCCTTATTATATGACCCATAATTAAGGACCACCCATCATCCAAATCTTAAAGCATGCCAAACCCCTTCTTTCATCTGCTTGCACAAATCTCAAAACACTCTTAGTATATGGCTTATAGTTAAGGATTATCCATCGCACAGATCTCAAAACACTCTGAACTACATTCATCCACCTACATAAATCTCAAAGCACCCTTAGTATATGGCATATAGTTAAGGATAACCCACCACACATATCTTAAATAACTCCTAAGTCCATTCGCTCGCACTCTGAAGAGGGTGAGGGGATTTTGGTCATACGTAATAGCAAGCTAAAGCCGTCTACTTGTCAGCAAGACAAAGGACTAGTTTGAAATAGTTTGGAAACTTAAAGGATCCATTTGGAACTTTTTAAAGTCGAGGTGTCTCTGGGATAGGCCCTAAGTTGAGAGGGTGTCTATAATTTTTCCCCCAAAAAAAGATAACATAACCATAAAAATGGCTAACCTCAGGAAAAATGTTTATTCTTAATACTTAGCTTAGATGGCAATCCCATTAAATAGTCACCTGCCAACATGGCAGAGGTAATTTCCATTCACTTGCCATTAGCTATTAGGGTTTTCCTCGAACTGTTTAAGACTGAAAAATGACAAAAAAAAAAAAAAACAATGGAGTTGAGGGTGCCCACTGGCCAAGTTGGTAAAGTCTCTTGTTCTATTACAAGAAGCCAGAGTTCATTTCCACCATCAATTTGGTATTTGGTCGGACTTATCCCCCACCAAACAAAAGGAACAAAGAAGATAAAAAGGAGAAGTCAGTATCTGCTTTCTGTCTCTATTATCTTATGTTTCCAAACATGAACATACTTGAGGAGTTGAGGTCTTATTTCACTATAGGAAGGGCATGAAGCATGATTCCAAGAAAGCCCCGTCAAAGCATGCTTTTTCTTTAACAAAAAAAAGAAGAAAAAAAAAAAGCTTATCCGGATTACTTGCTGTTTTTTGCTCTTTACTATTGCGCACCACCTTTTTATATATCCAATATCAAGAAACAAAACCAATCACCATCTAGGGAAGCTAAAACTCCCAGCCAGATACTTTAACTATCCTATTATGCAGAAATTAAAGCCTAAAAACCAACCAACCTACCCAACCTCTCCTAAAACCAAGTTGTATTTTACATAGGAGACAGGAGTCACTACATGATATCTATTGCTTTGAAAATCACTCCAGAATAGGACTCTAATACCTGCATTGAAATAAAATAAAAACCCCAACCAAAAAATCCTACTCATTATGAGAAAAAAACCATGTCCTGCAATTAAATGACATGGTCCTTTGTTTTCCATGAATCGCAAACATGTGCTGCTGACACTAACAGTCTTCCATCTATTCACTGATGCATGTATGCATGATCAACACTACTACTCTGCCCTTGCCCAAGAGCAGGCCAAGGAACAGAATGCATGCTCAGATCCGCTTTTTGGGAAGGATTCACATAAAGAAAGATGTCGTTTCATGAAATAATTCTCTTTAATCATGCTTTTCATGTGTTTAGCACATGTATGGACTCTTTCTTTTGTCCTTTTTATTGTGACATAAGCAAAAAGATTAAAGCTTTAGTTCCAATGCCAGTCTTTTAACAATCTAGCCAAGTTGAATTAAATCCTAAAATCTTTTCTAGCATCCTTTTAAAAATTGCAGATTTCTATATGATCAAAAGCGGCTCGGGAGCTTTGTTTTGTATGTCTTCCATTTTCCATAAGAAAATTCTCCCTTTCTCCACAAATTCTATTTCTTCTATTAGTCCATACTTCAGCACAACTAGAGGAAACAGATATCATGTTGTTAGCTCTCCTCCAGAACAGAGCTAACTCTGAGATGCAATAAAACATTTCAGAAAAGAAGATGACATAGAAGAAATAATCCTAACTACCCTAGTTTCAAATATTGAAGATTTTTTCCTACTCCCTACCAGTGCTTACAAGAGAGATCTGAGTTCCTGTGTTTTTCCTAGGTTGACAATTAACTACAGGAATCTAACCAAACAATGGCTAGAATCCTATGAACGTATAAAGCAGCAAAAGATCCCAGAGGCTATAATGATATTAATTACTATCTTATAGGAAAGTTTGTAAGGACTAAAAAAGGTAGAAAACTTCCATCTCCATGAAAACCACCATCATAAATCACCTAAGCATCTTTATTAGTTAATCCCTTTGTAAAAATGCCAATAAACTGTGTCAAGTACAATTAGAACAAAATATTCTCATTTGCTTCAACCAAATTAACAATGATAGCTCCATCCTACTCATTTGTTTCATCACCACATTTATTCTTCACCTCAATCCCTTTGTTCCTGAAAGGAAGCTAGTAATGGGGATCTTATCCATAACAAAGCAAAAAGTAAAAGAGAAAAATTTCTAATATATTTCAATATCTGGACTTTCATGTTTCCCCCTCGCTAAACCTTCAGCCTGGCAAATTTCTTTTTTCAAGAATACTAATTCCTCAAAATAAGAAATCTTGGAAACTGACAGCTTTAAAACTTAAACATGAGATCCATATGCTCACTGGTATTGAGAGATGCTCCATGGCTGTAAAGCTGGTTGTTTGCTGTTGAACCAACTGGCTATCATAATACTAGTGATAAAGCAACA
This sequence comes from Elaeis guineensis, assembly GCF_000442705.2. Lineage (NCBI taxonomy): Eukaryota > Viridiplantae > Streptophyta > Magnoliopsida > Arecales > Arecaceae > Elaeis > Elaeis guineensis. The sequence continues at coordinate 81,125,045 of NC_025994.2, forward strand.
AGTTCATGCGCCATAATAAATCCCCTGACTCAAATCATAACTAGTCCATTCCAGAAGAAGGAACATTTCATCCATGAACTAAACCTATGAGACAACTCTAAAACCTAGCAAAGATGAGAAAAAGTATAATGTATCATCCTTTTATTTCTAGCTTTTACACAACCAGAACCACAAAACTTAGAGCAAACATTAGAATAAGTGAAATTGCTCCTCACACTTGCAGCAATACCGGCAGATGATACTTCTATATAATAACAGACAGAATCCTGGTTTCCATTTTTGATTTCAAGGATCAACATTTTACTGGTCTCACTAGCTCTTCAAACCACTTTGGCTGCCAAGTCCTTATGCTGAAACCTGGCCTTCTAAACATCGAATGTCTGCTTCTATTTGATTTTGTGGTTTGACCATTTAAATTTTGTAAACATGTTCTCCAAAAGATATATGTTTAGCGGCATTATCCATAAACTGGAGGAGTCTTGCATATTGCATCTGTGATTACTGAGGATCTCCTAGCACTTGCAGAATAAGTCCTTTGTTATATATGCTTTGATCTTCATCATAGCTGGTCTCTTAATGGATGATATCTTCACTTATAAGTCACAAGTTCTACCGCACACCAGACAGTGCTTGATTTCTCATTGAAATTCAAATTATATCATTGTAAAGAAACCACCCCATCACAAGTTGGAGGTCCGACTCGTCCCTTAATTTATACCACCAACTTCCAACAGATTCTAGCAACCAAATATTGCAACCATTTCAACTAGGTTCAGATTTTCTAATTGAAGTGATCTGCTGTAGCTTTTGAATATTTTGGCAGACACTCAAACTCTTAGGAGCCTGCTTGGTTGCCTCCATCTGGGCCTCAGATGATGCATCCCAACTGTAATTGGACAGATGCATCAAGCAAGTATTTGGTTTCCTGTAATTGGGCCGGATGCAAACTGAAATGCATCTAAAGGCCCTTTTACTGCATCTAGAGATGTAGCCCAATATGACCGCTTCCCCAAATGCGGGCTCTAGCTAATAATATTATGACTTCCCATTCTCTCCAATAATCATAAGAAAATAATATTACTAGGATTAGAATAATAAGTTATTATAATATTATCATCATTCTTATTGTATTGGTTTTTATATGATGAATAAATATTGATATCATAAAATCATATACCCGAACATATTATATATGATCATAATAATATTGTATAATATATTTATTATATGAAGATACACAAATATAATGATTATTATTACAATAATATGATAATAATTGTTGGTGCAAAAATCCGCTTGCGCCGGAGAAGCTGGAGTCGGGGAAGCCGCGGTCGCCGCCGGGACCTGCAAGGGAAGTCTAAACCGGAGGTGGGGTTGCTCCGGCAAGACCCTCCGACGCTCAAGTCAGTTCTCTGCCTCAACAAGAATGGAGTGCTCGAACGAAAAATTTAGCAGAGTTTTGAGATAAGGAAAATGAGCTTAAAGAATAACGTATCTGGTCCCCCTTTTATAGGCGGAGGAGGCAACGGATTGATGGCGACGTTTGTAACCGCCTGGTAGTGGGCCGCCCATGGTCAGGGGAATTGATTGCGAAAGATAGTGGGGTAGACCCGTGGCTATCGTCATAGCCCGCCACGTAGGGCCTGTTGCAAGTAGTGGAGCGGCGTCCGTTGCCGCTAGTTGTCAGCGAGTAGTGGGATCGTGCAGCACCTGCCGCAGGGAATGGAGCAGCATCGTGGCCGTTGACACAGCCTGTCAGAGAGTAATGGGTCCGCCGCAGGGGGTGATGGAGCCGCACGGAATCCGCTACAGGAAGTGGAACAGGATCATGGTTGTTATTGTGATCTGCCAAGGGACGCGGATCTGTTGATCGAGGCTCGGCAGTGGTCGGAGTTTGGCCTTTGTAGGAGTCCGGGAGGGGTCCTCCTTTCGGTTGAGGTCGTGGGTGGAGTCCGGCTCCAGTAGCTGATACTGAGGTCGGAGACTGAGGGCGGCGCCCGGCTCCCGGCTCCCGTAGGAGTCCGGGCGGAGCCGTCCTGCTGTCGATGGCGGAGCCCGGCTCCCGTAGGAGTCCGGGCGAAGCTGTTCTGCTGTCGATGGCGGAGCCCGGCTCCCATAGGAGTCCGGGCGAAGCTGTGCTGCTGTCGATGGCGGAGCCCGGCTCCCGTAGGAGTCCGGACGAAGCTGTCTTGCTGTCGATGGCGGAGCCCGGCTCCCGTAGGAGTCCGGGCGAAGCTGTCCTGCTGTCGATGGCGGAGCCCGGCTCCCGTAGGAGTCTGGGCGAAGCTGTTCTGCTGTCGATGGCGGAGCCCGGCTCCTGTAGGAGTCCGGGCGAAGCTGTTCTGCTGTCGATGGCGGAGCCCGGCTCCCGTAGGAGTCCGGACGAAGCTGTTCTGCTGTCGATGGCAGAGCCCGGCTCCCGTAGGAGTCCGGGCGAAGCTGTCCTGCTGAGGATTTCGGCTGTGGGTATTTTATACCCAACACCAGTCCCCCTACTTCCGAGTTTAAATTTCAAGCGAAGGAAGTACACACAGAGAGAGATGCGCACAGCCGGAATCGCCCCTTCGAATTCTGCGCACTGCCGCCCCCAGATATTTTGACATTTAATGCGCGCATGTCAGAGTCTGCTTTTCGGTGAAGGCGATCTGAAGAGTCTTTTCGGAATCCCCGTTGAAACGCGATCCCAAGCGTCGTGCCGCGGGAATTTGTGAGCGATCAACCCTCGATGGCGATGAAGGGGATAAGCGCGACACGTGGCACACACCAGCTGGCCCGGGAATACACGCGGCCATAACTGCGCCAGGATCCGTCGGCTATTTAAACCCCTCAGTCCCTTCGTGGCTTCATCCTGGCACTTTCTTTTCGTCTGAGAGTTTTGCTTCTCTCGCCCCAGTCCTTGTCTCCTTCCCTCGTACCATGTCCTCTACTCGGAAGGCTGTTCTTGAGGGAATTTTTAGGGCTTGGAGGAAGGTGAGGAGGAGAACGGCGGCCGGTGAGAATCTCCGTCGTTTTAAAGGGAGCCCAAGGAAGAATTCCTTCAACAACAGAGGTTTAATAACGGGGGCTGTCGGTGAAGTTATTCTGCCCGCGAATTTCGGAGTGGCAAGGCGGGGTGATACCGGTCAAGAGGGCAGAGCAGTCGTCATAAGCCATGACGGGATCCTTGACGCCGTCGGGGCCGAGAGACCAGAGGCGGTCGGCGTCGACGGTGGGGCAGTAGAACTTGTTGCGGGGGCGGTGTAAGTAACGCATGCTGACCTTGCCGGAGCGTCTCGGGTGGCGGCCGTCGTGGTGCATTCGAAGATGAGGCACATCTCTGGTGTCGCAACCGCTCCTGAAGTGGCTACGGTTCTTCTTGAAACAGGTCTTCGCTACTGCCGCCGTTGCCCTCACCGCCTCCGGAGATCTATCCCACCCCTTTCCCGCTAAGGTTGGGACTTTGGGGAACAGAATGAGGCGAGATGGGGCGAGAGCTGTTACACGCACTGGAGAATGCGACTGAGAAGGATAGAGACGGAGTTCGTAGCTCGGAGCGGCCTCCGGTTCGTCCTGCCCGAACCGTGCTCGCGAGACTTGCGATGACGTGTATCTTCTTTTTCATCTTCTTTTTTCCTGACCCACCGGATCCTGTAACGTGTACTTCTGTTAAATGAAAAAGTGATTTTGGCACCTTGTTTGTATCTTGTGTTAAATAGTTGTCTGCCGAACTTCATCATTTTCCTTTCCTTCTCTTTGTCTGTGTTACGTCGTCCCAAGGTCGTCGGCGACCTCTTCAGTTCATGTGGGGTCGTCACTCGCCGAGCTCCTTTTCGGCTTTTATGCCGTTCGGAGATACCCACTTGTCAGGTTTGCTTGGATTTCTCTCCACTGAAGTCGGGGCTAAGTTCGGCTCCCTTGATAATCCGAACGGAGAAGCCCTCCTGAAGTTGGAGTAGCTCGGCTCCCGTAAGAGTCAGGGCAAAGTTTTTCTGCAATCGAAATCATAAGCAAAGTCCGGCTTCCGTAGAAGTCCGGGTGGAGTTGTCCTGTAGCTGATGTTGGCGATGGAGCCCGGCTCCCGTAGGAGTCCGGGTGAAGTCTTTTTTGTTGTTGGAACCCGGCTCCCGCAGGAGTCCGGGTGAAGTCTTCTTTGGCGTAGAAACCTGGCTCCCGTGGGAGTCCGGATGAAGTCTTCTTTGGCGTAGAAACCCGGCTCCCGTAGGAGTCCGGATGAAGTCTTCTTTTGCGTAGAAACCCGGCTCCCGTAGGAGTCTGGGCCTTCCACTTTGCTCATGTCAGGACGAGGTTCTCCTTCTGTTCCTGACAGGGCTGTGGGGGCACATTAGGGCATTGCCGGGCCCCTCCCCCCATCCGGTCTAAAAGAACCGGACCTTCGACTTTGCTCATATCAGGACGAGGTTCTCCTTCTGTTCCTGACAGGGCTGTGGGGGCACATCAGGGCGTTGCCAGACCTCTCCCCCCATCCGGTCTAAAAGAACCGGACCTTCGACTTTGCTCAAGTTAGGGCGAGGTTCTCCTCCTGTCCCTAACAGAGCTGTGGGGGCACATTAGGGCGTTGCAAGGCCTCTCCCCCTATCCGGTCTAAAAGAACCGGACCTTCGACTTTGCTCAAGTTAGGGCGAGGTTCTCCTCCTGTCCCTAACAGGGCTGTGGGGGCACATTAGGGCGTTGCAAGGCCTCTCCCCCCATCCGGTCTAAAAGAACCGAGCCTTCGACTTTGCTCAAGTTAGGGCGAGGTTCTCCTCCTGTCCCTAACAGGGCTGTGGGGGCACATATGGGCTTTGCGAGGCCTCTCCCCCCATCCGATCTAAAAGAACCGGGCCTTCGACTTTTATAAGGTTGCCCTCTCGTTTTTGATACAGTCTGCTTGAATTGCCCTAAGACAAATGGGCACGCATTTTTTGATTAGGACGAAATTACTGGTAGTACATCCGTAAGTTTTCTGAGCTCCAAGGTCGCGGGAGGTCGGCTCCTCCGAGCTCCTTAAGATAATAAGTTCCAGGCCGGACTACTTCTTTGACCTCATAAGGTCCCTCCCAGTTTGGGGCAAGCTTCCCCTGGCCCTGTGGTTGTGAGACAGCAGCTCGTCGGAGCACTAGGTCCCCTGCTTTAAATGCCTTGTTCTTGACTCGGGTGTTGTAATATCGGGCAACTTTCTGTCTGTAGGCCGCCATTCGAACCTGAGCAACCTCCCGCCTTTCTTCCAGTAGGTCGAGGTTGGCTCTGAGACTTTGCGCGTTTTGGGGTTCGTCGAATGCCACGACTCGTGCCGACGGGAGTTTAAGCTCGATCGGGATGACGGCTTCCGTACCAAAGGCTAAAGCAAAGGGAGTCTCCCCTGTAGGCAACCTCTGGGTGGTTCGATACGCCCATAGCACATGATAAAGTTCGTCCTCTCAAGTTCCTTTTGCTTTTTCGAGCCTGGTCTTAATCCCCTGCAAAAGGGTTCTGTTCGTTACCTCAGCTTCGCCGTTCGCCTGAGGATGGGCCACTGATGTGAAGTTGCGGGAGATGTTTAGATCTTCGCAGAATTCAGCAAATCTGGCTCCTGCAAATTGCCGTCCATTATCAGTGATTAGGGTCCTAGGCAAACCGAACCTGCATACGATTGATTTCCAGACGAAATCCTGCACTTTCGCCTCTGTGATTTTTGCTAGTGGCTCGGCCTCGACCCATTTGGTGAAGTAGTCGATTGCTACAAGGAGGAATTTCCTTTGACCAGGCGCCATGGGAAAGGGGCCAAGAATATCCATCCCCCATTGCGCAAAAGGCCATGGGGCACTCAAGCGTGTGAGCTCGGTAGCAGGTTGTCTCTGGACGTTGGCGTATCTCTGGCATCGATCACACTTTTTGACATATTCGATTGAATCACGATGCATTGTTGGCCAGTAGTACCCTTGGCGGAGTAGCTTGTGGGATAGAGATCTGGCACCCAAATGGCTTCCGCAAGCTCCCTCATGTACTTCCCATAAAGCGTAGTCAGCTTCTGAGGGTCGGAGGCATCTCAAGAGAGGCAAGGAGTACGATCTTTTGTACAATTTGCCCTCATAAAGGATGTACCGGGAGGCTTGATTTCGGAGTTTCCGGGCCTCTTTTGCGTCCTGGGGGAGAATCTCATCTCTAAGATAGGTTATCAGTGGGTCGACCCAGCTGGGCTCGTGGTCGATCTCCATTACGAGTCGCGGTTCTTCCGTACTCGGATGTTTTAAAACTTCAAAGAGGACGCCTTTGGGCAATTCGGCCGGAGCCGATGTCGCCAGCTTGGAGAGAAGATCGGCTCTGGTATTCTCCGACCTTGGAATTTGCCTGATGTCGAAATTGCCGAAGGCGGGGGTGAACTCCTTCACCTTCTCAAGATATTTGGCCATACTGTCCTCCCGCGCTTCAAAGCTCCCGCTGACTTGCCCCACCACAAGTTGGGAATCGCTGTACACCCGGAGTTGACCTATTCCAAGCTCCCTGGCGATCCTCAATCCTGCGATCAGAGCTTCATATTCCGCTCCATTGTTTGTTGCGGGGAATTCGAAACGCAGAGCGTACTCCGCGATGACTCCCTCCGGACTGGTCAAGATCAGGCCTGCACCCGCGCCTGCCATGTTGGAAGATCCGTCCACATGGAGGGTCCAAAAGCTATCGGAGGAACTGGCTTCTTCGTCGGGGGAGTTCGGTTGAGTCTTTAGGCCGTCAATTTTGCTTTGCTCAGGTTCGGCCTCCTCGGGGATGGTGCATTCTACTATGAAATCCGCCAATATTTGGGCCTTTATTGCCGGTCTAGGTTTGTAGTTGATGTCGAATTCTGTGAGCTCGATTGCCCATTTCGCCATTCTTCCAGAGGTGTCAGCTCGGTGTAAAACCGCCTTGATCGGTTGGTCGGTGAGTAACGTCACCGTGTGCCCTTGAAAGTAAGGCCGGAGTCTCCGAGCTGCAATTAACAAGGCGTAGGTCAGTTTTTCTAATTTAGTATACCTGGTCTCGGCGTCCCTCAATACGCGACTAATGTAGTAGACCGGTCGCTGGACTTTCATTTCCTCTTTAACAAGGACAGCTGCAAGAGCTGTGGGAGAGACTGCCAGGTACAAAAATAGTTCCTCCTTAGACTCGGGCTTCGCCAGCAGTGGGGGCGAGCTAAGGTAGCTCTTTAATTCTTCGAATGCCTGTTGGCATTCAGAGGTCCAACAGAAGTTCTTCGGTTGCTTGAGGGTTTGAAAAAAGGGCAAACATCGTTCGGCCGACCTCGCGACAAAGCGATTAAGAGCCGCAACTCTTCCCGTGAGGCACTGAACCTCCTTGATCGACCTTGGGGCAGTCATATTTTGGATGGCGCGAATTTTCTCCGGATTGGCCTCGATCCCGCACCCCGATACCATGAAGCCCAGGAACTTTCCTGAGGTTACCCCAAAGGCGCATTTGGTCGGGTTCAGCTTCATTCTATACTTTCGAAGAGTGCCAAAGGTTTCCTCGAGGTCGGCGACATGATTTTCGGAAGACCTGCTTTTCACGAGCATATCGTCCACATAAACCTCCATGTTTCGGCCGATCTGCTCCTTGAAGATTTTGTTCACCAGTCGTTGATAGGTTGCGCCCGCGTTCTTGAGGCCGAACGGCATAACTCTGTAGCAGTAAAGGCCGCGATTAGTGATAAAAGCTGTCTTTTCTTCATCTTCCGATGCCATTCTAATCTGGTTATAGTCGGAGAACACGTCCATAAAAGTGAGAAGCTCATGGCCCGAGGTAGCGTCCACCAGTTGGTCGATCCTGGGAAGGGGGTAGCTGTCTTTTGGGCAAGCCTTATTCAGCTTTTTGAAGTCGATGCACATCCTCCACTTGCCGTTTGCTTTCTTGACCAAGACAACATTGGAGATCCACTCAGGATAATTGACCTCCTTGATAAATCCGGCCTTGAGAAGTTTATCTACTTCCTCGGCTATTGCCCTCTGCCTCTCCGGGGCATGACTCCGGATTTTTTCTTTTGTCGGCCGATGTTTAGGGTCGACCGCCAGATGATGTTCCATGACCTCTGTGTCAATCCCCGGCATATCCGTCGGGACCCATGCGAAAACGTCCGCATTCCTTCGGAGGAAATCCACGAGACGCGTCCGCACTTCCTCCTCCAGGTTGGATCCAATTAACACCACATGCTCCGCATTCCCATCATTCAAAGGAATTGGTATTAGGTCCTCGATCGGACCGCCCCTCTCTTCAGTGAGGTCATCGCGCGCATCCAACCCGTCGACCGGACAGAGGTCCGCTTGATCGCTCCTTTGCAGGGCGATGTTGTAGCAGTGCCTGGCCAGCGCTTGGTCTCCCCGGACTTCACCGATCCCCTTGTCGGTGGGGAACTTCAATTTCAAATGGTAGGTCGAAACAACGGCTCTGAGGGCATTGAGGCCGGGTCGGCCAAGAATTGCATTGTAGGCAGATGGCGCCTTTACCACCAGGAAATTCACCAGGGCTCTGGACTGCTTTGGATGCTGACCCGCGGTCACAGTTAGAGCTATCATTCCTTCCGTTGGAACGGCGTCACCAGTAAACCCTATCAAGGGGGAGCAAATCGGCCTTAAATGACCGCCAAGAGTGGCCATTCTCGAAAAGGCACTGTAGAATAAGATGTCGGCCGAACTTCCGTTGTCGACGAGAATGCGACGGACGTCATAATTTGCTATGTTCAAGGAAACTACGACCGCATCGTTATGAGGGAATTGGACTCCCTGGGCGTCTTCTTCAGTGAAGGCTATGGGTTCTTCAACTTTTTGCCGCTTGGGGGGCGCAGCTGATGTGCTGATTGCCTCCTGCCGGGATTCCCCCGAGACGACATTGATGGAATCCGGCGGGGACTGGTCGCCTGGCCACCCTTTGTCGGCGACCAAAGCCGGAGGTAGTCGCACAGAAACCTCGCGAGAGGGCATCGGACGGGGAAAAGAGGATTGGGTACCGGAAAAGATGGCCGGAAGCGGGTCCGTTGAGCGCTCCTTCAAGAACAAGGGTGCTGCGAAGACACACGCCCCTCCTTCTAGCGCCAATCCTGTTGGTGCAAAAATCCGCTTGCGCCGGAGAAGCTGGAGTCGGGGAAGCCGCGGTCGCCGCCGGGACCTGCAAGGGGAGTCTAAACCGGAGGTGAGGTTGCTCCGGCAAGACCCTCCGACGCTCAAGTCAGTTCTCTACCTCAACAAGAATGGAGTGCTCGAACGGAAAATTTAGCAGAGTTTTGAGATAAGGAAAATGAGCTTAAAGAATAACGTATCTGGTCCCCCTTTTATAGGCGGAGGAGGCAACGGATTGATGGCGACGTTTGTAACCGCCTGGTAGTGGGCCGCCCATGGTCAGGGGAATTGATTGCGAAAGATAATGGGGTAGACCCGTGGCTATCGTCATAGCCCGCCACGTAGGGCCTGTTGCAAGTAGTGGAGCGGCGTCCGTTGCCGCTAGTTGTCAGCGAGTAGTGGGATCGTGCAGCACCTGCCGCAGGGAATGGAGCAGCATCGTGGCCGTTGACACAGCCTGTCAGAGAGTAATGGGTCCGCCGCAGGGGGTGATGGAGCCGCACGGAATCCGCTACAGGAAGTGGAACAGGATCATGGTTGTTATTGTGATCTGCCAAGGGGCGCGGATCTGTTGATCGAGGCTCGGCAGTGGTCGGAGTTTGGCCTTTGTAGGAGTCCGGGAGGGGTCCTCCTTTCGGTTGAGGTCGTGGGTGGAGTCCGGCTCCAGTAGCTGATACTGAGGTCGGAGACTGAGGGCGGCGCCCGGCTCCCGTAGGAGTCCGGGCGGAGCCGTCCTGCTGTCGATGGCGGAGCCCGGCTCCCGTAGGAGTCCGGGCTCCCGTAGGAGTCCGGGCGGAGCTGTCCCGCTGTCGATGGCGGAGCCCGGCTCCCGTAGGAGTCCGGGCGAAGCTGTTCTGCTGTCGATGGCGGAGCCCGGCTCCCGTAGGAGTCCGGGCGAAGCTGTCCTGCTGTCGATGGCGGAGCCCGGCTCCCGTAGGAGTCCGGGCGAAGCTGTTCTGCTGTCGATGGCGGAGCCCGGCTCCCGTAGGAGTCCGGGCGAAGCTGTCCTGCTGTCGATGGCGGAGCCCGGCTCCCGTAGGAGTCCGGGCGAAGCTGTTCTGCTGTCGATGGCGGAGCCCGGCTCCCGTAGGAGTCCGGGCGAAGCTGTTCTGCTGTCGATGGCGGAGCCCGGCTCCCGTAGGAGTCCGGGCGAAGCTGTCCTGCTGAGGATTTCGGCTGTGGGTATTTTATACCCAACAATAATTATAATAAATTATGTTGATAAAATTGATTAATTATTAAATCAAGATAACAGGATGATTATATGACTTGATATTATATCATAACATCATTACATTATATAATATAATATGCTATATTATAGAGTTATATAGTGTACTATATTAAATATATAATAGTGTAATATGATATTATACTATTTATTATAATATGTTATGTTATATCATATTATTTCTGTTCGTAAAATATTATATAATAATATTATTAATATCATACTGTAATAAGATTGTTATTATTTTGTAGTATAATATCACAATGATTATGTAATGTGATAATATGACAATGAGATAATAATGTTAGTGGAGATAATCTTACCATGGTAGTTGTAGGGCGATAATACTCTCTCCGAATTAAACTACCAAACACAGAAATTAGCCACGCAATTTTCAGATGCAACCAAACCAAACAGACACCTGCAAATATAAATATAGCATTTCTAGTTGCAGCTGCATCTAGAAATACAGGCAACCAAATAGCCCTCAATATAACATGTGTTGAAGCCAATCATCACACTCATATATCATTCCATCGATGTATATCATAAAATACTATATTTCATGTAGATGAATGATACCAATGCAGCATTTGTTGTTGTTTTGATGTTTGATAATACTGCTAAATGTTAATATTTCATAGAAATCATTATTGTAAAATTAGAGATAGTTGTCTGGTTATACTACTTATAGAAATTGATGTCCAATGGTAGATCTCGTAGCTGAACAAAACTCACTATCACTAGCAATCCATGCAAAAATTTTCATGTGATTGAAATTCATTGCAGAGATCTTAGGAAGAATCTCAAGAATAACTTATATATCTCAAAATGCTATATATTGTTGATACTTTAAGATTTAAACTCACCCACAATGCAAATCATGGATCAGAGCTTATTACTGTCAAAGTTAACAGTTTGTAAGAAATTTAGAGAATGGACAGAGAAAATGGAACAGCAATAGCAAAGGTTCATGCTAAATACGTTTGCAGCCAAGCCCACAGACAATCAAATCAAGTTAACAAGCAGCATGGCAGCTGCTAATAACAAAAGTTTAATCAGAAAAACTTCAAGCATAATCTGATTAGATGTCACACATCTAAGCAGAAGAAAATAATAACAACGTGAACAAATGCCATCAACATAAGAACAGTGCATGTTTGATAAAGTGGTATTTACCTCTTTTAAAACATCAATGTTGATCTCAGAGCTTAAAAAACTGTCTTCAGCACAGGGTTCGACACAACTCACTCTTAATCTACCCCTTTTAGCAATCTTCATGTGAGATACTGCTGTTGGCTTTGAACCATCAAGCTTTACCGATCGAGTTTGTACTTTGTTTTCATTTAGATAATAGAGCATGGTTTGACCATATTCATCATCCCCAAGTTTCCCCATGAATTCAACTCGACCACCTATCTTAGCAAGCGCAACTGCCACACTGGATGATGGCCCTCCAGGTGCTCTAATAAATTTAGTTGGAGACCAGAACATATCCTTCTTTGAATCATGAATCTCGTGATCTATCAATCTATTAGCTGGTCTTCCAGAAGGTATGAATAAATGTTGTGCTGCTCCAAAACAACAAACTAGTGGTGGCCATCTATAGGTAAAACTAATGTCCTCTCCCTCATCTTCTATTAATTGCATCTCCTCATGTTTACTATCAAGAATATTTGTGGATGTGGGCTTGAGATTATCAAGTTTTTCACTCATGCTCTGGTCCTTCATGGTGTCAACCTTTTTCCTAGTCCTTCTCTTTGTTGCTTTCTTCTTATTGCTCTCTGCCTCTGGACTAGGCAATGGAGTAACTGCACATCTCAAATTTAAGAATCATGATTTGTTAAAGATGTTCAAGGCAGAAGTACAAGCACCTAAATGTTTCTTCACAATAAATGGTATTGGGCAGGGATATGATTTGAAGAAACTGAAAATTACAACTAATGCAAGCTAACTGGAAGGAAAATATGAGAAAACTCTAAAATAACAAAGACTTGTACCTTTCTTCCTGCCTTTTCTTGTAACCTTGTTGGAGTTTTCAGCAGGTGCCTCTGGAGCACCTTTTTCTTCCCTGTTGACACTACTAGCCATCACCTCAGTGCTCTCTTCTGAAGTCTGTGCACTCAGTTTCTTTCTGCTATGTCTAGGAGTTTGTTGAGGATTCTTGAAAGCTTTGTCAGCACTTTCGCCGCTCAAGGCATCTTCTGCATCAACTTGTGAAGCACTTCTCTTGGTCACTGCTCTATCATACCACTTCTGCAGCTTCAAATCATTAAGTTGAATAACACTTTGCCTAGAAAAGTTTTTCTGGTGATTTGACTGCACCCTGTACAATTTAAGCAACCATAACAGATGCACCTGAGTCCAAAGACATGCACTGTATACAGTTTTGATGAAAGGAAAGTTATCCTGTTATGAATTGTATCACATAGAGAAAAATCAAGAAGAACAACAAGAAAACCTGATGGAAATAAACTTTAGACTTCTTCACATAATGCATCTCATACCCACATATTATTTTCATTCTTTAGCTATCAGAACCTTGTGAATTATCATGTCATATCTGGACTGAACTTTGCTAGCACTAACCAAGCAAGATAACTGAGTGGCAAAAGAAATTCTCGTGCTAACCTTGAACAGCTCTCTGTTCTGTAGTCCGTAGATCACTCATCCATCATCTTAAGAAACGAGCTAAGAATGAATTGCTTCCAGCAGATTTCAACCAATGGGCTTGGGCAATTCATGAAAATTACTAACATGATACAAGATTCTCATATGGCATTCCTGAACGTAGCTGACCATTATCGCTTAACAAACGCAAAACCTTACTAGAAAAACCTTCTTGAGCAATAGATGATGAAAGAAATGCCAGATCCTTCTTCTAAATGCAATGATATTGACATTGCACAAGATTATCTAATTTTAGCACAAAAACACATATGAGATTGCATGCAACAAAGCCCCATCCTTAATGTTTTGTATTAAACATCCAAGGAGGATCTCAGTCTAAAATCTACATTAGTTTTTTTTCTTTTTCTTTTTTTTTTTTTTTTTGGTAGAATTGAAATCCATAGCATGGAAATACATAGCCATTGCAGCAATAAAGTGCAAAGATTCCAATGCAAAATTGCCCTCCATGGAGAACCTTCAAATATGTGCAACTTTTTACATCCTCAATCCCATAACTCTGCAACTAAATCCTCCATAAAACAATATAGTTATGAAGCCAGTTTTTAACCAAATTTTATCTTCACTAAAACATATACTTACACATGAACAGATATTTTTTTGAATTGCCGAATTTAAAAGTAAATTAACCCACTATTTATCTATTTCTGTTAACACAATATTTACACAAAAAATATACACCAACTGAAAAAGTTGCAATCTTTCATACGCAACATGCCAGCATTCCTATTCAAATTCCTCATTTAGTATACACCTCAAAGAGATTCACGCAAGAAGGCGGTTGTTAATCCAGACACTAAAAAATATTTATCCCGTCTCCAAAAGGAATATATTTACAGCAAGCATCTCCAAACCAAAAGCTTAGAAAATATCGAGGGCGAGAAAAGAAGAAGACCTGAGCACAGGGAGAGGGCAAGTGAAGAAGAGAGACGCCATTGCTCCAAAAGCTCCGCCTTTGGATCTCAAAAGGACCAATCTGAGCCTTCTCGGAACCACAATTGATGGGGTTCCTCTCGAGCTACTGCGGAGTTCAAACCCCGAAATTTTTCTCCCAGCGAAGGCCGGACAAAAGATCCATCAAAAATCCAGCAGGAGATAGCTTTAGAGTGGAATTACCAAAATACCCTTAGGCGGTTGTTCTAAGTTCCGCGCTTTTCCTTTAAATATGGAAGGCTAAAACGGTAAACTAGTGCAACTTTTTCACCATCGCTGCTCTCTAAAGACTTCCCCCTAAACCAATCTCTCTTGCGGAGAAAATCCAGAGGACGCCGTGCTCGTTTTATCCAACAAAAGGTACGTTTTTTTTGGTACATTTTTTTTGTAATAATATCAGCGGTGTTTCCCTACTCACTTCTGATTACAGTTTTCTCTTCTCGCAATCAGTATTCTCTCCCTTTTTTTCTTGACCTATGCGGGTGGAACCGGGGGAAGCTGATCGGATTCGTGGTTCTATTCGCTGAGACTTTTTTAATCTACCCCTCTCTCTCTCTCTCTCTCATTGAGTGAGGCTGGTAAATTATTTTCCTTTTTATTTTTTAGCAAGGGTGATAAGATTCTTAATGATAATATTTTTTACATTGCAAATTAACTTCTTTATGTATTTCTTAATTTTTGATTTTTTGATTCTAATCGAAGTGTTTGCACCAATTCTGAATAATCTCATTGTAACACTGGAAACCCAAAGTTTAAATTATTTAACCATCATGTTGTGATTAATAGCAAATTTATGAAAACACGCTAATTGCTATTTTAGCATATACAAGAAAATTGTTGTTTATGTCAATGCTTCATCCTATGACAACGGATCAAGTGTTTTCAATATAGGTGGGCAATCGGACAGCACAATAAATGAGAACTATGTTTTTATCACTATAGTGAAGTTCAATTCATTGCCATCCAAGAAAGATCCTGGTTCTGCCCGTCTATATCTATTTCAGAATTGTTCCCTCTTGCAAGGCCACAGCTGATAAAAAGAATTCCATGGAAAAAACCAAAATTAATGACAATTGCTTGAAGTTATTTCTTATATGCTAGTTTTCCCAAAGTGTTACATGTCAGATTCCATTTTCTCTAATTATTGCTCATATTACAAAGAAGTAAAATAGAAATCCGTGGCCTCATGATAGACTGCCTTCCTTATATGAGCAATTGTTGTGTTAAGGGTTTCGACAGTCATGGTGAGAGAGATTAGTTTTTACATTATCTAAATACGGAAATTTCTATACAATAACTGTCTTTTTCAGAGTTTTGTCTGGTAGAATTATCTTCTTTCTCTATAAATGTATATTCATGCTTCTCCAACTCATTAATTCTCATGCATGCAGACCTTTGGGCGATTCGCTTGTCTGTTTGCCTGTTCTTTGTGCATCACCTGTGCTTGCTGACTCCAAAGTTCGTATCATTTAGCTTATTGTGAGAGCTGGGGCTAGTTGCTAGTTTTACCATAGAACTTCAAATTTCAAAGCATTTAAACTTATTTCCTTTGCAAAAATGCAGAATTTATGGAGCTGTAGAATAAGCATAAGAGTAGGACACTTTTGGAGGACTTGAAGGGCGCATGGAGTCTCTCATTTCAATTACTTGATACCAATAAAAGCCCTTGTTTTGCAAGTCTTGTGGTTTTGTATGGATCTGGCATCTTGATGTCATTAGTAATGTTTCCTGGCATGGGAATGTTTAAGCCTTTGCTTGGGTTTAAAGGATTCTCCTTTAAAAATATTTCTGCTGGTAAGTTTCTACCTTTTCTAGGTGTTCTCTTTGCATTTTGTGATGATACCGAAAACTCTTCTTGATCAATATTTATTTAGCTGTTGCAGGATTGAACCTGAAAACCTGTTGTCACACCTCAATTTATACAACTACACATCGTTCTTGGATCCATTCATCTGCAGAATGTTTGCAAGGTGTTCATTCTCCAGAACAGGAAATAGTGATTGCTTTAGGCAGCAATGTGGGTGACAGAATACAAAATTTCAATGAAGCCCTATGTTTGATGAAGAAATCAGGCATAAACATCACTAGACACAGCTGCTTATATGAGACAGAGCCTGCTTATGTCACAGACCAGCCCCTTTTTCTAAATTCTGCAATTAGAGGTACTACAAAACTAGGACCCCATGAGTTACTGAAAGTACTTAAGCAAATCGAGAAGGATCTGGGACGTACTGATGGAATAAGATATGGTCCAAGACCAATTGACCTAGACATTCTTTTTTACGGGAAGCTCAAGATCGAGTCTGAGGCTCTTACTGTGCCTCATGAACGCATATGGGAGAGGCCGTTTGTAGTGGCTCCTCTTATGGATTTGCTAGGATCATCAATTGATAGTGACACTGTAGCAAGTTGGCATTCTTTTTCAAGAAAAAGTGGTGGCCTATTTGAATTATGGGAGCACCTTGGTGGTGAATCCTCAATTGGAAGGGAAGGATTAAGAAGAGTTTTACCAATAGGAAGTGTCCTATGGGACTGGTCAAAGAGAACCCATGTCATGGGTGTGCTCAATGTGACCCCTGACAGTTTTAGTGATGGAGGGAAGTTTCAAGCAGTGGAAGCTGCAATTTCTCAGGTCAGGTTGTTGATCTCAGAAGGGGCAGATATTATTGATATTGGTGCCCAATCCACACGCCCATTTGCAAGTAGGCTGGCTGCTGATGAAGAACTTCAGAGGCTGATTCCTATATTGGAAGCAATTATACAAATTCCTGAGGTAAAAGGGAAGTTATTATCAGTGGACACCTTCTATGCAGATGTCGCATTGGAGGCAGTGAAGAGAGGGGTTCATATTGTTAATGATGTCTCTGGAGGACAGCTTGACCCTAAAATTCTTACTGTAGTAGGAGAACTTGGTGTGCCTTATGTTGTGATGCACATGAGAGGAGATCCAACTACAATGCAAAGTAATGAAAATTTACAGTATGAAGATGTTTGCAAGCAAGTGGCTTCTGAGCTTTATGCAAGGGTGAATAGAGCAGAATTATCGGGGATCCCATTGTGGAGAATAATAATTGACCCTGGTGTTGGGTTTTCAAAGAAAACCGAACATAACTTGAAACTTCTAATGGGCTTGTCATCCATTCGAAGAGAGATGGGCAAAAAGAGCTTGGCTGCTTCATATGCACCAATCTTGGTTGGACCCTCCAGAAAAAGATTTCTTGGTGAGATATGTGATCGTACTGATCCTGTTGAGAGAGATCCTGCCACCATTGCAGCTGTCACAGCAGGGATTTTGGGTGGTGCTAATATCATTAGAGTGCACAATGTTGGCTTTAATTTGGATGCTGCTAAGTTCTGTGATGCGCTGCTTAAACAAAGAAAAACCAGTGGGATATATGTTTAGCAAGAGAAATTATCAACCTAAATACCATATTGGATTGAGGGTTCTAATGTAAGAGTAGCGATGAGCATGCAGTATATTCAGGTTCTAAATAATAGTTGTCTTAATGGGAAAATATGAGTTCAAAGTTCTAAGAACACTCCCAGGAAACCCTCTGATAAATCTGATGTATGATAGTTTATCAGGGTTATTCAATAATGATGAAAATGGATAGTTTCTCCTGTTGCTTATCCTGTGGAGGGAGTTGGCACCTGCACCTTGGATGGGCAGCTGGAGTGGGTGATTGTCTAGTGCCTACAGTGACGACCCAATTTTGTGGTTATTGCTTAACATGGTGATAATTTTTGTTGTTTGGAAGTAAAATATGGTTTCAGTTCTTTTGATTCTATATTTCCTTTTTGCTTAAATATTCTATTGTTATAAAGATGAATTATTTTGTCTCATAATATTAACTTTAAGGGTGGCAATGCTTCACTGTTTAACTTGATTCAAATCATTATAAATCGGCTTACATTAACTGTTTAATAAAGTGGTCAGATTTGGGTCCAGATTTTGTCCTGTTTAATAACTAGATCGGATTCGGATTGTCTGATTTTTTATATATATTGTATTCGACTCAACCCGACTACCGCTCCTAATGGGTCTCGTGGATGACAACTCTTTTTACCAATCATAAGTAGTTTTCTTATCTTCATTTTTATGTGGAACTGTGCAAAAAAATCTGCATTTTCAGGACCTAGTGTTTTCCTGAGACATTGGAGCAACTTCTGAGCCTTCTATTTTTGTCCCTATCTCGAATTGAAAGATATGGATTGCTCCCCCCTCCCCTTTCAAAAAAAAAAAAGAAAGATATGGATTGCAATTGCTAGTTGTAGGTTCATTATATGTTGCATATAGTAGAAGATGGAAGTTACTGTTTGTCCTGCAATATTCTTTTTTTTTTTTAAATGTTGCATAATTTTATATATTGAGAAGTTGAGAATGATTGAGAATGATTTCTGAATTCAGAAATCAGAATCCCAAATTATGCAGTGCCTTGTCTACTACGAGAGCTGTTAAGCATCCTGTTTCATGAAAGTTGTCCAACTTTTTTCATCATATGGTAAAAGATACATGACAATTAGTGTCTCCAAACACTGACTAATGTGCAAAATTAAACCGGATTCACAAAGTATTATATTTTATATATTTAATTCCTTTGTGATGAGGGAATGCAAACTTGTATAATTTTGTTTGAGATTTTTTTGCCTATCTGAAACCTGAGTTTTATGAGGTTCTAGGATCTGCTTCCAATTCTTTAACCGGACTTTAATGCATCAATTGTTTTAGTGGTCCTTATATCATTGTCTGCATGGCTTTTCTTCATTTAAACTTCGAGGACTTTGAGTTGGCGGAGCCTATTTACGTATGCTGCATTGACGCGCGGGAGAACCATTTCCCTTGGTGAAAATAATTTGATGCCTCTTCCCTAGCTGACCTCGAATATGTCGAGACAATCATTGCTACATTTTCCGCCCATTAATGGCGGAGTAATGCTGTGGGCAAAATCAGAAACTTGGTCCATGCTATTAACACTCTCGGTGACTTTACCAAACCAAGTGTCACCCACCAACATTGTGCACTTCAGTTCGGCAAAGTAATTTAGCAAATATTATCCCAATTTTGGGCCATACATGACAGTATATGTAATTACATAACCAAGCTCATGAAGGAAAATTCTAATTTATGGAACTAGTAATAAGTGAGTATAACAATGAAACATGGACCAATTGACATGCAAAGCCCCGTCGAAAAGAAGAAAAGGATGCAGAGGGCGGCGTTGTTTTTATCATTCAAGGACTGGACTTCATATTGCTGGTGGCAGTGGGCTTACATCTCTTCCAACCTTTCTTCCGAGAAGCTAAGCTTCGTGCTATTTGCATAAGCATTATCTGTACTAGGTAAGAGCTGTGGACAGAAAAAATTCTCATCGGGGAAAAATTTGCCACCATCATCGGTTGGATCCAGGATGATATGAGATAGTTAGAGATCCATCCACTCCTTCATGACATCTGAACGTGTTTTCGTGATTTTATCGTGGTATCTACTCAGCATGTCCTTCGGAAAACAAACAATGCTGTTGATTGGACTGCCCTTATATGGCTTAGTACACTGATGACTGAACTTTGCATTGGGGTTAGACATGCTCATGAGCTTTGAAAGATATTTTATTTTTTAATTTTATGGATTGTACTTATATTAGATTGGTGTAAATGCCTGTATATATCAAGAAAAAGAAAGAAAGAAAGAAAGAAAGAAAAAAAGAAAGAAAGAAAGGATAAAATTGATGACACGCTGATGCTTGAGCTACCAAATCTCCACTATTGTAACGCCAGAGCTTGGGGGTTGCAACTCCTTTTCCCTATCTTTTTCCTACTTGTTTCCTCTCCTTAGTTTAGCTCCCATTCGTCACAACTGCAGAACTCTAGTTTCACTTATCACGGTAATTTTTGGATGGTGTGAGTGAAACAGAGCTTTGCTAATCATCCTGGTGACAGAATAGTAACATGCAGTTCAGTCAAAATTCTATTAAATCGTATAGGCCAGTGACAGGCGCTTAGCTCACAGAATTGTTACTTCTCTGTTCATAGGCTATGGATTTATGTCTAGTTGAGTATTCCAGAACTATATGCATACTTTGTCACTTTTTAATCTATTTGGATGGGGACTGGAACTTAAGGAGATCCTTTTCCTAGCCAAAAGCTAGGTTGGACAAATTCCCAGTCCAAAATTTAACTAAATCATACATGAATCACCTGAGACAACCTGATTCAAACCGCTTATACTTCATAACGTATCCAAGATACGACATTGCTGAGACATCAATGTCATTTATCATGAGAATTATTTGCATCACCTGGTGGTGATAAAACTATTCTTTCCATCATCTCTTTGAAATGACACGTACAACCATCTTGTTGCCACTGAATAAATTGTCAGCGCCCAATAGTTCCTTCCTCTCACTCTTTTTCCTTGTACCTTTGTACTGTATGTTTTAATGCCTTTTCATCTCCAACTCTTGAAGCACTTCCCCTTGTTTTTTCTGACACGGAAACATATATAATACATGTTAATTCTAAATTTTATTATTTAATGTCTATGACCTCTACAACTATAATGGAGACATTTAGAAAGTCTCTTTAATTACCTCCCAAAAGTAGGACCTTCCATTCTCTCTCTCTCTTCCCCCCACCTCCAGCTGGACTTGAGGTGGTTGTAACTTGGAAGGCATCGAAAGATCACAGCCATCCACGTAACCTCTCGTGTGCATGGTACTGTACGTGTCCAGCTCTAGCTATGAACTTACTTAAGGAGTTTGTTAGACACTCGTTCAAATGCCGGCCTACTAGTCCTAAGGCTAAAACTAACGCCCACTGACACGAGTAAAGAAGGAAAGCTTGTCTCTTCTGTCATTGCCGTCCTAACGAGTTATTGGTCTCCATCCTGCATTTCTACAGAAGTGCAGATCTAGAGCTCTTTACACAAACTGCAATGGAAATGAGTCTTGCACCTTCCTTCTTTGCCAATGCTAGACCAATCACAAAGCTTAGACCTTTGGCCATTTTTCTTGTGGTCTTTGTTCTCTCCTCTACTCTAATCTCAACAGGTCAGCACCAATTTTGCATTTTTAGTTTTCATTCTTCTCATATGCTTCACTACTCTTCTAAAAATACGATCTTTTGGATCCTGCATTGCTCTTTCTGTTAAATGTGTCATTGTGGAAATGCGATGATGGCATTTCAGTTATATGGTTGTTGACATCGGAGAAAAATCAAGAATAGGAGTTTCTCTCTCCTCTTATTTTTTGCGACATATCAATCTAAATCAGTTTCAGCAATTTGTTCAATGTAAGGAGAAAGATTATATAATTCCTGTAAAATGTATTATTATTGAACTGGAAATAAAAGAGAATTGAGGAAGGAATTCTATTTGGCGTATGCATATGCATGTGTGTGTGATTATAACAAATATAGGGTATAAGACACATTACCTGATTTGATGCCCAGGCTTGTAAAATGAAGACCAAAACCATTGGACATGATCTATAAGGTCTAAAATACCTGTGTGCAAAAACTCACATGTCGTGCCAAATGTATAGTTCTAGTGACACAATACAATATGTAGATTTCACAGTGATAAGATTCATAGGTTAAGGGTTTTCAAAAATATATGAACATTTGAAAATAGCTATCGTATGCCTTGTAAATCACATCCAATGGTTTAAATTTCCAATTTCCGGTCATCAACATTGGATCTTACAGTGAGTGTAAAATTTTCTTCACGCATCTTTTGTGTATTCTAATAGCAAGTGCAGGTGTGCACACACCGGCACAGATTTAAGCATTTAATATTTTGACATATCAGTATTTAGAAATCAATGCATTTGGTTGATCTGGTATCCAGGTGCTCACTATCAAAGTATTTCAGACTAATGTGATGTAATAATTTACTTTTGAAGTATCACAGATGACAAAGAATTGCAGTTCTTTAATTAATTGAGACAGATTGGGATATATATTTGTTAATGGTCAAGAGCATGATACATACCACATTTTTCTGCAACATATATTTCTTCAATGAAAGGGCTTTCAGATGAATATTATTTTGGCTGAAAAGACTATTTGATTCTGAAAATAAGATAGGAGGTCCACTTTAAATTGCCAATCACTGATTTTTTTTTATTTTTTATTTTTTGTGGCAAACTTGGATGTTGGGTTTCAAAGAGAATCATGCTCAGTTGCTGTCAGAACTTTCACCTTTCAGATTGAGGGGAGCATTTATTTAAACAAGTGGTCAATTTGCTAATTAAAATATGCTTTTTGTTACAAAGACCGCTTTATCTTTCCAGATTAGGAGTTCTGCTTTATGATACAGATCTAAAATTTTAAATCACAACAGGTTCCTATTTTAGTTATGAGAGCTCCATTATTTCAGAATGTTAATGAGTTACAGCTCTTGTGAAATTTTCTTCCATTCAATTTTTCTTAAAAAAAGACACAGAGTTTGGACTTTGATGTGCAATTCTTTGTTCATTTATGAAGTGGTTTCACTTTAACGTGCCTCCTCTTTTGCCTTTACAGAAGCTTATGATGCACTTGACCCAAATGGAAATATAACAATTAAATGGGATATTATGCAGTGGACTACTGATGGCTATGTTGTAAGTATACTGCAATCGGATGTCATGAAAAATCTTCTGAATGCCCAATATTTTCTCTATGACATAACATTGATCTTTCATCTAGTATCGATCCAACACCAGTTACATATGACAATGCTGAGACTAGGAGATCTGTTCTCTTAATTCTTTTAAAATCCTTCTGAATCAGTGGCGTGCCAATTTAACAAAGTGATGTCATCAATCTTTGCAAAGGGGTAGCAGACATGCAGTTTTCACTTGTTATGATGCCAATATCTAGGATACCAGCTAAAAATATTTACGAATAACATGTTTCCTCAGGCTGTTGTTATGGTATATAATTACCAACAATACCGTCATATCGAAGCACCAGGATGGACGTTAGGATGGACTTGGGCAAAGAAGGAGGTCATCTGGTCAATGGTCGGGGCACAAACTACCGAGCAGGGTGATTGCTCAAAATTTAAAGAGAACATCCCACATTGTTGCAAGAAGGATCCCACAGTAGTTGATCTGCTTCCAGAAACTCCGTTTGGCTTGCAGATAGCTAATTGCTGCAAAGGAGGAGTGATGAGTTCAGTAGTTCAAGATCCAGGCAAAGCTGCTAGTTCCTTCCAGCTTAGCGTAGGCTTAGCAGGGACGAGCATCAAGACCGCAAAAGCACCCAAAAACTTCACATTTAGAGTTCCAGGGCCTGGATATACATGCGCAAACACAGAGACTGTCGAACCTAGTAAATTTGTTTCAAAGGATGGAAGGAGAAAAACACAAGCTCTGAGTAAGTTACAAACTTAAAATTTTCTTCAGTGTTCTACTTGATGGAGAATCTTGCTCGAAAGAGTTTTGCTTAAGTTTAGCTTTATAGTCGATTTCAATAATAGTAGAATAAGAACTGTAAGAAAAGAAGAGATCACATGGTTCAGATGAGTTGACCTGGTCCTCTTTCAAGCTCTGGATTGTTTTTGCTATGGCTCTTATTCTAATCATCTTTCTCTGAGGTTTCAAGTTATCGGTTTATAATACCCTTTGCTTATGGCCATCTTTGATTATCCTAATAAGCCCAATCAGAAAATGCATTATTATATAATCAACCAAAAATTCTCATGAAACTTGAAAAAACTTATACCGCATTTATGCTGGTAACCAGTAATGCCTACAAGATAATGGTATTTGTGTGTTTTCTTGATGACAGAGCCACAAGCTTGATGATCATCAGCCCCTTTGTAACTATGAAACTTCTTGATTATAAATGTTTCTTAGTTGCAACTATAAAACTGTAAATTAGGTATTTTCAAATTTCATGCAACAAGCAGAGCTGATTAAGATCTCATCATCAGTTCTATTGGTAGCTTGTCAGTTTAAGTTATTTTAACACTGAAGTTGTGGATTGGTTCAGCAGCTGAAGAAATTTAAAAGTCCTTCATAAAGCTTAAGTTTTTGTGACCATCTAATTGCAGTGACATGGAAAGTTACATGCACATATTCTCAGTTCCTCTCCCAGAAGACTCCGACATGCTGTGTCTCCCTTTCATCTTTCTACAATGACACCATAGTCAATTGCCCAGCATGCACTTGTGGCTGCCCAAATAACCTTACCAAACCAGGAAGCTGTGTGGAGTTAGTTCTAACCCTAGTATTTGAATTATATTCACTTGCAAGCTATGCTCAATTCTGATATGTGGTTCTGTACACTTTGACAGGGGGAATTCACCTTACCTGGCTTCTGCTGTCAATGGCCTTGGCAAAAGCAGCTTCACTCCTTTGGTCCAGTGCACTTCTCACATGTGCCCCATTAGAGTGCACTGGCATGTTAAACTTAACTATAAAGAATATTGGCGTGCAAAGATCTCAGTCACAAATTTCAACTATCGGATGAATTACACACAATGGAACTTGGTCATGCAGCACCCTAATTTCAATAATCTCACTCGAACCTTCAGCTTCAATTACAAGGCACTGACCCCTTATGGAACAATAAGTAAGTTATCATTGCAATATCCCCTAGCGCGATTGCTTGTCTTGCTGATCTAATTGGCAAAGTGTGCACTAGATATGCAATAGGTTGTATAGAAGCATCAGGAGTACCTTATTTATCCATCCTGGTTCTTTCTGGGAGTGGATACATAGCACCCAACTTCCTCAATAACACAAAGCATTTTGGATTTGGTCTTCAGATGATACGGCGATGATGTGGGGCATAAAGTTCTACAATGAATTGCTTATGGTAGCTGGTCCAATGGGAAATGTACAGTCAGAGCTTCTATTCCAGAAAGACCCGTTAACCTTCACTTTTGGGAAGGGATGGGCCTTTCCACGTCGCGTATACTTCAATGGTGAAAACTGCGTCATGCCACCTCCAGATGCATATCCATGGTTGCCGAATGCAAGTCCTCTATCAAAGAGTCCCTCAATTGTCTCAATCATAGTCTTCTGGACTGTTCTGGCTTGCTTTCTAGTCTATGTCTAGTTTGGTACATTTAACTTATGGTGATATTCTAGGTTATCCTCACATGAATGTCTGAAATCTCTTAAAAATAAGTTTTACTGTCACTGGAGCATGGCATGTGTATTCATGGGACACAGTTGTGGAAACATGGAGCTTCACCAATGCAGAAGTCCAGTGTTTGGGATGTATGGCAGAATAGATGTATATCGATGATTTCATTTCAGTACAAACTTAGATACTGTAATCAGTTATTCCAATTGAGCCTAGCTTCTTATAATTCAGTTTGCTTATGCAACTACCTTAGTTGTAGGAAAAAGGAGTCTGGTTTTAGTTGTCTTAGAAGATTTTGTAACCAGGAAAAGGAGTTATTTATGGCCAAAGAAGGAAAGCTGAACGTCGATAATTTGCTAATGTGAGTCCAATGTACCTTATTTGCTGCAGTTGGTGGTTGAGTTTTAGCTTGTTGGGGTCTACCGTATTTCATATGCCCCTTTCATTTGCAGGAATATGTGGGATGATGTTAATTTGCTGCCAATAGAAACAATACAGCATAAAATAGATGGTAGAAGACTGTACACTTCAGTGAGAGTTAGAGTTGTCTATTAATTGCTCCATCTGACAGTTTCTTTTTTCGACTCATATCAGATCACACATAACTCATATGACCAGCATGGAGGAAGCATGCTCTTCGTGTAGAACTGTCATGGAAATTATACACCTAGGATTAATGTAATCATCCAAAGAAGAGATCATGAAGAATTCTCGAGTGGTTTCCTCTGATTTTCTGAAATGCTTTAAAGAGTAAATATTTGATGGTCCACCTATTTTTTCGTTTTTTGGCTCTAGATTCTCCTGAAACAACATAAATACTTTCATACTGACATAAGTAAGTCCTTCGAACATATTTCCAGATATTAGCTCCTACTTGACTTGATACTGTTGGTTGATTCCAGCAGATTATAAGATGCAGATTCAAGAACCAAGATTGCCCGCTAAGACCACCAAAATGGTAAGTATAAATAGGGAATCACTAACAACAACGTGATGGATGGGGGCTAACAGAACCCAGAAAAACAAATTGCATGGAGAGAGGAATGCTTCATTTTCTTGGCTAACAACACCAAAGCTGCTGATGGAGCAATAAAATGTTTGGTTTTCTTAGAGCTTTCAAGGTTTGGCTTGTTATGTTTGTTTATCTCTAATCTGGGCATTACTTGAAAGTATAGTTTGCAATGATGGTTTTGGTACCCTTATTGGTACTACGCTGATAAAGCATAGGTACAAGTCGGTGAATGGTACCGAAATTCAGTATGCCTCCCGTACCAAGTATGAGATCATTTTAGGTACCGTACAAAATGCCCGGTACCGAGTAGTATGGTCCTTTATGGCATGCCACCTGGTATGGTGCATAATGAAGTTGCATGTTTTCTGGCAATTGGTCGATCGGAAGTGCATAACTAAGGGATAAAAAGGAAGAATGATCAGTCTATTTTGTGGTAAATTTGGTCTGTTGAATTGATTTAGTTATAGATTACATTCCCCTCTCTTGATAGGAGAGCAAGCTGTTTCCCATGAAGTGGTTGCAATGTTTTACTAAAGAACTTTTCTCGTCAATGTCAATTTGATATGAAAGAGATACATTTTATTGTTGTCACAATAGTCTGATGATGTAGTTTGGAAAGGAAGAGTTGGACCAAGCAAGCAAGCCCCATCCAAAGATTATCAACTGAATTTCTAACCCTCAGAGAAATGAAAATTTTACAGGGGCTGCATTGGTCATACGTGTGTGTGTGTGTCCGATACAATTTCGGATGAGTTAGAGATTTGGGGTCAACAGAGAGATTTCTTCCAATATCATAATAAGCATTCCTTCTGATCTGAAGCCATTCGAGGTGCCTAGGTATCACAATTGGCTACCAGACAAAGCAGCCAATTTGTTCATACAACTGTGGCATTGGCCTTCAACAGTAATTCGTCCAATCCACAGAAGACCACATTAGAATATTCTCTTTCAGACCATGTAATCTATCGTAATAAGCTTTCTTTGATTTTATTTTTCTCACCAAGTTCCAAACACCACTAACAGTGTTACCGAACATAAACAATGTTACCCAAATATTTTTTTGGCAAAAAGTCAACTGATTTACTTTTCCAGTTCTAAACAACCATTGTCACGGAAGTTACAATATGAGTAATGACAACTGAATACTCTGAAAGAAAACACAACAGAACCTTAATTTTTTATAGTCTAACAAACAGACAGCACACAAAAGTCACTTTTAAACACGGTCTTCTTCAGTGTGAATTCTAGAGTGTAGATGGTTCAAGCATTCTGTTGTTTCAAGGCCTCTGCTTCAGCTGCAGCCATAGGATCAGCCTTTGTTTCCGTTTCTTCTTCCTTCTCTCCTTCTCGCTCTTCAGCCAACTTCTTCCTATGCAGCTCCTCTGCTGCTTTCATGGCAGCTTGCTGTTCTGCCTGCAGACGCTGCATTTCCTCCTCCTGTTGTTGCCTCTCAAACCATGTATCAGCATCCGCCCAAACTGAACAAGACAAAGATGTCAATTAGACTCACCTGGAATAGGAGAATCACTTCCTTCTAAGAAGTCTAAAATCATTTCGATCAAATGATTACATCCAAAGTTGCAGGGACAGAGCATTGCCACCAGAAACCGAGATGGTGTTGGTAATGTTATGCTAGGTAAGTGTGTTACAGTTTGTAAATTGTTGATGGACATGAACATACCATCATGTAAAGTAGAAATATACTGTCAGGTCAGGCACAGAGTGCTGGCTCAGAATACGGTATCTAGTATAGTTATCCTAGTTCATAACTCACATAACCAGCACTGCCTCATGTACCAGCATAGTTATCCTAGTTCAGAACTCACATAACCAGCACTGCCACGAGTATCAAATTAATCCAAACACTATGTAAAAGCAGTTTATTTCCTGGCTTTTAAATTTCCATTGCAACCCCAATTAGATTTCTCCCTCCAAAATCTATGCTATGCTAAACTTTTATGAAAAAGGATTCTAACATTTCTAGACTCTTGGAAGGAGTTTAAGAGGAAAACTCTATTCTTAGGTAAGAATTTCAATGATTCAATGCATAATAAGAAGCACATTCTCCAAATCCCAATACATAGTGACATATTGGTCATAGAAACACTAATCTAAATTAAGAACATAATAAACGAATATCTAAAATCTTTTGTAGCAACCACATGCATTTGCAATGGCATTATGGCTAGTGGTATAAAATCTTTATAATTAACTCATTGCAGTATTTCCAAAACATCATCCTTGCATCAGTTTCATGAAAACACCAAGTGGTGGCTAAATGGTATCGCAATATGAACTACAAGAAAAGCAATCCAAAAAATAGAAATGCTAAAATTGGATGCTACAGAACGTGACAAATGATAGTCCCATAAAATCAGAAAATCAATATCAAAATTAAGCTTTAGCTATGTATGGTTCTCACTTTTTCTTCTTGTTCTTTCATTTGAGCCAAATAACTGATGCAAGCATACAAGGATCACACCACTCTTTCAAAAGACTAGAACATGTTGTTGAGCAATCTGCCTCAGTTCACTAGGAAATCCTGACCCCAGCAACACTGTATCTCCTTGATCCTAGCCAAATTGGCTTTGCCACTCTCTCTCTCCCGCACTCTCACTAAAATTTCTTCTATAATGCATTATTTCTTGCTTGGCTAAAAAATGATGGCTAATTTCTACAACAACCAGCCTAACATTTGTTATAATCATTCTCCTATAGACAATACAATTTACGGGAACGACAAAGATTTCAGCTCGATTCCTATGCAAAAACTCTGAAGACCACCAATATAAACCTCGCCCACAATTTTGAAGAAAGGGTGAGAAGGGAAAGTAACAACCAATTTAGGGTTTAGCGTCAGATTGGTGAGGTTTTTTAGTTTTCTGGCTTTTTTCTCTTTTTTTCCTTAAAAAAATATAGAAGAGCAATCGAATAAGCAATGAGGCATGGCAATCGGACAACTTATCAACAGAGTTGAATCCAAATAACGAAAGAAGTCCAATTGTAACAGGAAAAACAAAAAGGAAAAAGGGAGAAAGGAGTAAGGAACGCACTGGGTTGGGCGGCCCAGCCCTGCTCGCCTCCCTTGATGCGCTCGGGGAAGGCGTAGTTGACGGTGAGGACGCGGCCGTAGAGCTCGGCGCCATCCATGTTGTCCATGGCGGCGGCGGCGTCCTCGCGCTCGAGGAAGGTGACGAAGCCGAAGGAGCGGTGCTTCTGGGTGGCCTGGTCCAGCGGGGTCTTGACGTCCTTTATGTCCCCGAACGGGATGAATGCCGAGTGCAGGATCGACTCGTTCACCTCCTCCGCCAGCCCTCCTGTCGGTGTAGGTTTGTTAATTTTTCTTTTTTTTAAAAAAAAAATTTAATTTCATTCAGGAATGAACAGAACAAGAATAAAACGATGAATGTATTCTATCACAGAGGCATATCATCGAACGGCTTACCTACGTAGAGAGTGTTCTTCTGCACCTGGAGGTTCATGGCAGTGCACTTGTTCCTCTTCTCGTTGTTCCGCGGACTCCCGTTTCTTCGCATATAAAGCGGCGACACGTGAGGTGCACGTGACGTAGAGTGCGTTTGGGATACTTCGAGTGGCATGCACGTGATTCAAAGACCGGAGGATGGATCCCCAAGGTACCAACGGTGATCGAGTATCCACGTTGAGAAGGTTATAGCCGTTGAATGAACAATGATGTATTCTACCAAAAAGAAAAAAAAAAAGCAATGATGTATAGATTTAGAATCTCTCTCCAATGATCTGTGAACGTGCGCGCGCATGGTCTTTGACACAATTGCTCTTCAGATTTTTTTAATTTTTTACATAAAGCATCTTATTTATTTTTCCTTCGTATTAGACTAGCAAGTAACCCATATTATGGAACAAATTTTATGTAAATAATAATAAAAAATAATAAAAAAATAATATTTTTTTAAAATATATAATTTATATTTTTAAAAAATTATTTTAATCCTATTTCTATTCTTCAGAAACATATAATCATTCAATACAAAATAATTGATACTTAATAGTGATACAACAAACAACTACATACATCATGTATAAGATATTAAATATTATTTCTATCTAGAACTTCATCTTTAGTTTTAAAATTCTATTTTAAACTAGTATAAAGACAATAATAAATTTTTTAAACTACCAAGTAATAGTAAAAAATAATTTATAAAAAATAATATATTTTAATAAATTTTATTAAAAGAGAAAGATAGAATTACCTTAGCTATTTCAAGTTTCCCATCTGATTAAGATGGATCTAAAGCCTTTCATCTAATTGAGACTCCTGCGAATAAAAAAAGTAAAGAAATAATTAGAAAAAAATACACAAAAAATCAATAAAAATAAAGAAAAGATGAAAAAATTAAAAGATAAGACTTTTTTCTACATCGATTTAAAATTTATTTTTTCTACTAAACAAAATCTATAAAAATAAAAATATATTTTTGAAACATAATAAAAAATTAATAATAAATAAAATGACAATGAGATTCATAGTCTTACATGCTGAGTGCGGTCAATAATTTTATTATATTGTATTGAACCCAAGTTCGTATATTGATTTAAGCAATTCTGGTTTCTTGATAAATTTTTTCAAATTTTCTTTCTATAAAATTTCAACAATATTCATTCATATAATTATAATTAAGAGAAAATCAAATATTTATAAAAAAATTTAAATAATTAATTAAAAATAAATCTTAAATATATTTTAAAATATTTATAGAATGGAGGTCCATAATTAGGGCTATAAAATTAGAATCATTAAAAGTCATGTAATTTTTTTATTTATTAATAAATTAATATAAAGTAAAATACAATGAATACATTCTTAAAGATATCTACTCAATAGATAGATTTGAAACTATAAAATCTTCCATAAAAAAAGATAGTTGTAACTCACTTCTTTTTCTAATAAAAAAATATTTATACTATAAATATTATTTTCATTATTGAAAAGTCTATTGAGATAGTAAAAAAAATTATAATTTTTAAATTAAATTTATACTAATAAATTTTTCTATTAATATTTAATTATCTTCAAGCTGTCCAATCTTGAAATCAAATTAACATCAAAATAATAATAAAATTTTAAATTATCAAATAATATTAAAAAATAATAGATTTCAATAAATTTTATTAGGAGGGGGAGAAAGAGTTACCTTGTATGCTCCAAGCCTCCTATCCAATTGAGATGGATCTAAAATTTTCTATTCAACCACTCTGAATCTCCCATCCAATTAAGATTCCTACAAATAGAAAAAGTAAAGAAAAGATCAGAAAAAAATATAGAGAAAATCAATGAAAACAAAAAAAGGTGAAAAAATTAAAAGGCAAGATATTTTTTCACATAGATTTAAAATTTATTTTTTTTTATGAATCAAAAGCTATAAAAATAGTAATATATTCTTGAAATATAATAAAAAGTTAATAACAAAAAAAATGACAATGAGATTTACAGTCTTATCTACTGAGTGCGATTGATAACTTTGTTATATTGTATTGAACCTTAAGTTCATATATTAATTTAAACAATTCTGATTTCATGATAATTTTTTTAAAATTTTTTTAATAAAATTTCAACAATATTCATTTATGCTATTATAATTAAGAGAAAAATCAAATATTTATAAAAAAAATTTAAAAAATTAATTGAATATAAATTCTAAATATATTTTAAAATATTTATAGGATGGACGCCTATGGTTAGGGCTACAAAGCTAGAATCATTAAAAATATTTGATTAAAAATTCTAAAATTTAATATTTTTTTCTTAAATCTACAAACATCATACACATCATATTTTTTTAGAATAATATTTTTATCTTGATCTAAAAGTTTATTTAATTTAATTTGAAATACTAAATATAATAAGAAAAGAATAACCATCTAAATGATCAAATACTCCATAGTTAAGTGATATGAGCAAATATAACTAAATAAATAAAATTATATAAAAATATATAAAAAAATTACTTAATAACTTACTCTAATTATAAATAATATAATAAAATAAATTTTAATAAAATAAAATTTAAAAGTCTTATAATTTTTTATTTATCAATAAACTAATATGGCAAAATATAATTTGAATACCTTCTTAAAGAAATTAACTCAATAGATGGATCCAAGACAATAAAATCATCCACAAAAAATAGGTAACTATAACTCACTTCTTTTTCTAATAAAAAAATATATCTATACCATATATATTATTTTTATTATTGAAAAGTCCATTGAGATAGTAGAAAAATAAATAATTTTTATATTAAATTTATATCGATAATTTTTTTACCATCATTTAATTATCTTCAAGTTGTCTAATCTTGAAATCAAATTAACATCAAGACAATAATAATTTTTTTAAACTACCAAATAATAGTAAAATATAATTAATAAAAAATAATAGATTTTAATAAATTTTATTGAGAGGGAGAGAAAGAATTACCTCTTTTGCTCCAAACCTCCCACCTGATTGAGATAGATTTAAATTTTTCTATTCGGCCACTCCGAGCCTCCCACCTGATTGAGACTCCTATGAATAGAAAAAGCAAAGGAAAAAATTGAGAAAGACATAGGAAAAATCAACAAAAACAAAGAAAATGTGGAAAAATTAAAAGGCCAGACCTTTTTCCGCATAGGGTGATCGATTTCTTTCTCTTTTTCAAAGATCTATGGGAAGAAAAGCACCTGAGGGAGATCAGAAGGGAAGGTCAATATCGGTGACAATAGGGGAAAGGTGACGATGGAGACTAATAGAATGTGGCGACAAGGAGAGCAAGAAGGAGATCGACATACATCTAAGAGAATACCTGATGAAGATTAAAGAGGGAATGCGTATCGGTGACGATGGAGAGGAAGGCGATGATGGAGACCGATGGAAGGTGGCAGTAAGAAAAGCAAGGGATGGCTCGAGAAGGGTTCAAACAGGGTAGATCTAAGATTTTTCTTCTCCTTTGTTTATTCTTTCATCAGTTTTCTAAGTTTTCTAACATCATTTCTAAGTAGCTTGAAAGGGTTGCTACTGCAGATGCAGTAGTCCTTCACTCTCCCTTTTATTTTTTAGTTAGACTACATTTAAAGGATAATTAGAATGTGTTTGAGAGAAACTCTCATCAGTTTAGTAGTCTACAAGCATCATCTGAGGAGGTTTTGAAAAGGTTGTTGTTACATTTGCAGCAGCCCTCCACTTTTATTTATAAATTATTTAATGGATATAAAAGCTTGAGTAAGTTAGGAGGGTTTGGTTGAAAAGTATTTGAAAAATTTTGCATTTGATTTTTTCTCGTCAGGTTCTTAGGAGGTTGCTATTTGTAAGATCACAGCATTCCAATCCTAGAGGAAACAATCATTTGAGAAAGTATTTTTGAAAAATTGATGTTTCAAATGCAGCAACCTTCTCTGATCTTTGGAAAATATTGATGCAGCAAGATAGTGGATGAAATATAAAGAAAAAAGAGGAAAAAAATAGTTCACCATTTTGATAGGTTTCGATAGCAATTTTTTTTAATGGATAGATTGGCTTTGGTTTTCGGGTCTGTACTGGCGAGTAACAGATTTTTGCTCTTTATTTTGGGTTTCGAGTTATCAAATTTGGATATTAGATTTTGGGTTAATAGGTTAATAGGTTGATCCGTTACATGATTGGAT
Organism: Elaeis guineensis; assembly: GCF_000442705.2. Taxonomy (NCBI): domain Eukaryota; kingdom Viridiplantae; phylum Streptophyta; class Magnoliopsida; order Arecales; family Arecaceae; genus Elaeis; species Elaeis guineensis. The sequence continues at coordinate 81,158,691 of NC_025994.2, forward strand.
TATTGGTTAATGGGTTAGCGAGATGGGTTAGTGGATTTCAGGTTATTGGGTCGATAGATCATGGTAGGGCTGGGATTTGGTTAGTGGTAGGGCTGGGATTAGGTTGGGTTAGGGTTAATAGTGGGTTCAATTAGGGTTAGAATTATTAGATGTATATCCCAGAAGTCAATTAGATCGATATATTAATTCTTTCTAGGATATAATTTTATACTTGATCTAATTAACTAGGGCAGTTATTCTATTCATGTAGTGTATGTGTCCATGAATCATCTAAAAAATTAATAGATGATGATACATATTCTCAAGAGTTGAAAATTTGAGACATGTGTTATTGTTGGTTAATTCTTAAATTACTTTCGATCGAAGAATCATCATGAGAACGGTGATTGATCCAATAAGATTGGTGCACGGATTGCTTCTCTTAAGATAGACGAATCTCGAATCTACAGTATAGAGATATTGGAACAAAAGTACAGATAGTTGTTAGAAAATAACAGTATTAAGTGTGACCAACATGAGAAGTTATTTGGATGTCTACTCACTTGTCAGTGACTTTCTCGATACTATAGTAGTGTGACTAGTTCTTTGACCTGCGGTGTCTCGACTGTTTACAATGAGATTACTGTAGTTTGACTACACCATAACTCGATTTTCTAGCCATACGAAGTCTTAAAGTGTATGTTGGCTGCAGTAAATTCATTGTAGGAATAGGATATGTATCTAGATGGGGTCTATCAATCTTAATAGTAAAGGAGTAGTCCAATATAATTTATGAGATTGAGTTCGGAAGATCTTGATTAGGATAAAATGAACGATGGAAAGAAGTTTCCATCAGATTTCATAAATAAACTCAAATCGAATAAATCTTATATATGATATATAATAGGATTTGATGAGTTTTTTATAACCCTCATCTTGTCAGAACTCACGAAAGAAAAACTGAATTACATGAAAACTCACCTAGAAGTTCATCCTTCTATTCTGTTGGATTGCCATTACATGTTGATAGGCATCATTGGTAGATTGTGTGACCAACAAAAATTATTTTGATGGTTAATAATTCTCGATTAGGAAGTTAGAATTGTTCGAATCCATTAAAAAAGTTTCAATGATATTTTGATGGAGATCAAAATATTTCTCACTATCAGGCAGAATAGAATCTATAGGGTCACACATAAAAGAGGTCCTGATTGATCGGATTGTTGAATCATAATTTTAAATCATAAATCATAAATAATCTTAATTATCAATTTAATTAATGATTTGACTAAGTTGTAAAAGTTACATTGAGGACTTACTAAGAGTTAGTAAGTTATACGAGGATTTACTAAGAGTTAGTAAGTTATACGATGATTAAATTATAATTATTATATATTATTTGATGAGATCAATTATTAGAATTGGATCCTAATAAATTAAATCAGATTTAATTTGATTAGTTTTGATTTGAGTTTGATTCAAATTAGATTTCATTAATCTAATGGGATTAGATCTAATGAATACTTGATCCAAACCTATTTAGATTAGGTTTGACCTAATCTTTATCCATATTTGATTTGAATTGGATCTTAATCAAATTAAATCAGATTTAATCCAATTAGATATGGTTCTAATTTGACTTGGATTAAGTTTCATTAGTCTAATGGGATTGTACTTGAATTATAATAAAATTCAAACCAAATAGAACTCAAATCAGATTTTAAATTGGACAAAGATTGGATCCTTATCCAAATCCTTTTGTGCCCCAATGCCCCACCTATGAAAAGGGATGCCCCATGATGTTTTCATGCAAGAAAAAAGAGGGCATGGTGGCTTGAGGCATGAGATCAAGGGAGATTGGCATGGAGATGAAGGATGGACACCCAAGGCTCTTTGGCGTGGAGTTTTTTCTACATGAGGAAAAAGTGGGCACCCCTCTTCCTTCTTATCCTTTAATTCTTATAACCAAAAGTTGGTTGTTAAAGATAACCTCTCTTCCTCTCTTCTTGTCTAAGAGTTGGACATGTCTCTCTCTTCCTCTCTCCCAAAGATATCCAAAAGTTGGACATGATTAAATCAGATTTGATCTAATTTAATTTTTTTACTCTATGAGATGGACTGTTCTCTACCTTTTCTAGATCTAATCCAACGGTTGGACAGAAAAAGAAGAAAGAGATTAGATCACTTATCTTCTTTAGTAGATCTTAGATTTTTTTTTTTGAGAAGAGAAAAGTGAAAAAAAATTAAATATGATCTGATTTCATCATCCTTCTATAGATCTATTTGATTCACTTGAGAAGAGAATCAAAAGATCCAACCAATTCGACAATCTAGGGAGTGATCTCTGTAAGGAAGCTAGCACCCTAGTGAGATCGAGTTTTCCTGATCAGATCAGTCTCGGTAGATATCTGTAGAGGTCGGATGCGTGTGTGACTCTGTAGGAACCTCATCAGATTACCACAGACCATCAGATCATGGTGAAGATCTACCTGCATAAAGATAAAGGTCTAACTCTAAATCTGATTTTATTTTTCAGCATCTTAATTTCAGCATGTGAACATTCCTAGCATGTGTAGATTAGATCTATATTTTATGCATGTTAGATTTAAAATTATTTTAAATCTAGATCAAATTCAAATTTTATTACATTCATGATTTTTAAAAATTAAAAATCTGTGTGTTTTGATCTTTGTATGTATATCCCAGATATGCGACATCCTTTAAGAGTCAGGTTAGAGTTTAGCTTGGGGTAAGGCTTAGAGAAGAATTAGGGTTAGGGTTCGGTTAAGTTTAGGGTTTCGATGAGGGTTGGCAGTAAGATTCGATTAAGGGTTACAGAGGAATTAGGGTGAGAGTTTGGTTAGATTTTGAGTTCCCAGGAGTGTTAGCAGTGGGTTGAGTTGAGGTTTGTTAGGGGGTTAGAGTTAGGATAAGGTTAGGGTTAGGTTAGATTTGGGGTTAGGGTAGGGTTCATTCGGTTGTCGGAGAATTGAAAAAAAATAAAAAAAAAGTGGGAGATGTTACCTATGAAAGGTGAGAGGCAAGATCTATACTCGATCAGCATCACTGATGGAGAATGGGCAAAGGAGGTCAACATGAAACATGGAGAGAAATTAGATAGGAGCAGCCGAAAAAGAAGAAGAAAAAAGAAATCCAAAAACAAAAAACTTATCTATTTGAGATGAGAGAGAGCTTTCCATGAAGATGAGCCATCGGAGGGATAGAGGAGGGCCAATGAGGATGGAGGGCTTCTCCTTTCAAGATCAGCCACGAAAATATTAAAGGTGATCAAACCATCACACCAAGTCCACTACATCCATCTCCACTCCATTATCCTCTTCCCAGATATCTCAGAGGCTATTGGAAAATTGACGTCGTGATTCTTTCACAAGAAAGATACAACCCCATCCATCAGAGTGGACTGTCGGAGTAGGGAGAGATTGGAGAGAGGGGGAGTGGAGCGTCTGAGGGAAGATAGATCAGAGAGAGAGAAGAGCATATCATCAAAGTGAACTATCAGAGTGAAGAGAGATCGGAAAGAGAGAGGGGTTGGACCGTCGGAGTAGAGAGAGATCAGTGGAAGAGGGGGCCAAAGATGAACAGTTCTGTAGTGGATATGAAGATTACGGAGGAGAGGAAAAAATATGGATCCACTGTGGATCTTTGCCGGATTTAGGAGGTAAAACACCTGAGGGAGATCAGAGGAGAAATTTGACAACGGTGATGATGGGGACGAAAGTGATAGCAGAGATCGATGGGATGTGGCAGCGAGGAGAGCAAGGAAGATGCTGGCCTCTCTTTTTCAGAGATATGCGAGAAAAAAACCACCTAAGGAAGATTAGACGAGAGAGCTAATCCAGTGATGATGGGAAGGAAGGTGACGGTAGAGATCGGCAGCAGGTGGTGGCAAGGAGAGCGAGGAGGAGGTGGACATCTGCAAGGGCTCTAGAAGGGTTGGAAGCAAAAAAAAAAAGAAAAAAAGTAGAGATCTGTGGAAAGCAAAGCATGTACGGGAGATTGGAGGGGCAAGCCCGATGCTGGTGAAGATCGAGAGGAAAGTGACAATAGAAACTAACGGAAGGTGACAGCAAGGAGAGCAGAAAGGACGTCGGCATCATGAGGGAGATTGAAGGAAAAAGGTTGATGCTAGTGATGATGGAGAAGAAGGCAATGACAGCGATTGGCGAGAGGTGGTGGCGAGGAGAGTGGGGAGGAGGTGGGCATCCGTGAGGGTTCCGAAGGATTTGAGAAGGTTCTAGATAGCTCGAGAATGGATTGAAGAAAAAAGAAAAAAATTGCTTCAAAAAAAAATTGTGGAGAGTTCAGAGCTCGACATGTAGCACATCAGAGGAGCTCCAAACTCTCCCTTCATACATTGTATAGATTTTTAATTTTTTTTTGATAATAAATATTATATTAATAATAACACGTAATAGTATACAAACTATGCAAACAAAAAAAAAAGACCATATATTCAGGATTGGCCCAACCAAGTACAGAAAAATTCCAAAATGAGACCCAAACCCGAGAAGAAACATGGAAAAGATACAGCTTTACAGTAATGATCCCTATAATAGTATGACAGAAGTAAAAGAGTAGCAAACCAGAAGTAGAATAGGATAACATGAAGATATGTGCAGGGACCCTACTAATTATATGACAATCCAAACTTGCAATCAGAAGCCAGATCAGTAGAAGGCCAAAGTATAATAGGCGAATAAAAAGTTTGGAGAATGGTATATAATCCCAAACAATTTTGCAGTAGTTTGTTTGTAACCTTGATAAAGGAATGCAGTCATCGTGGTTTTGAGGAACACAAAATGAAAAAATTATTGCAGAAATCTGATAAAATATTAACAATGATAACAGAAACTATGATGCTACAAAGTAATATCTAAGTTGTGTAGGTAAGCAGTATGAATGATAATCAACATAGTTGTCAGTAGAGAAGAGCAGCAGATACTCATCATACATCTTGAAATCAGCAGCTATGATGTTAATAGTTGCCTCAGTTATGTGAGAGCATGAGGAAAGCCAAGCTTATGAAGAAAGCAGCCGTCGTAACTTTTGTGTATGTATATCAATAGTAGCAAATTTGTATAGCAGCAACAAGGCATAGAAAATAATATTAACAACTATACCATATGAAATGAGTCATGTATAATGGTTAAGAAGCTCAACACCCTGTAAAAATAAATAAGTGAGATGTTAGCATAATCAATTTTTCCCTTTTTGTTATATTTTTTTCATTTTTACTTTTATTTTCATCCACCCCATGAATCTCAAACTTCTTTTTTTTTTCCTTGAAACACTCTTTTTTTAATTTCTTTAAATGCAGAACTGAAATTGATAAATTTCACTGTGAAAGTTCATAAGCTTAGCATCCATGTAGTCTCCATGTAGAAAGCATTTCAAATAAATAATATGTGTATTATGCTGAGGGATCAAAGTAAGGAGGCTGAATAAATTAGTGCAGATTGATGAAGTGATATATAGTGGAAGAGCACGGGATAGAAGGAATAGCATAAGAGATGTAGGTAATGATAGGATGCCAACCATGCAAGCATCAATATAGGCAAATGGAAGGGCAAGCAATTCCTTGAGGTCATGTAAGTGGAAAGCATATCAAATAGTTACGAAAATGCAGATAGAAACTTTGGACACCCTAGCAACCATATACAATAGCAAGCAAAATTGTGATTTATCAAGATTTAGTGAAAATCGAATATAACCCGAACATTTTGCCATCCTAATATGAAAGAAGTTATTAGAACCATATATATTATATCCCATATCCATCAGCTTGAAGAAGTTGATAACATCGACCTTTAATTGCTAACATAGTATCCGAAGTAAAATTTTCAAAGCATGCTAAATTAGCTAAATAATCTATCGTCTAGTTATCCTCACGATATGTATGAGTGATGATGAAAGATGTAATAGTCAATTTCTAGTACCGTAGATCTTGAATTAACGGATCATGCAACCGAACATTAGAATGGAAACCAATAAGCCATCGAATTATCATAAAAGCATCATCTTCTAGCTAGATATATGTGGCTCTATGCTCCAGTACAATAACTTGAACTCCCAAACAAGCCGCTGTTAGCTCGGCATAAGGAACAAAGGTGAGAGGTAGGAGCTTACCACCAGCTTGAATAAGTTGAGCATCATGATTTTTTATAATATAAGCAACAGCTCTATCATATTTCATAGATGCATCGAAATTTATCTTAAGTGCACCAATGGATGGAGGTAGCCACGAAACCTAAAGAGGCGAAGTTACCACTTACTTATAAGAAGAGGAAGTACTCTCTTAATGCATTGATAGGACACTTAAACATATCTTATAAAGTAAAAAATTAGCAGTAAAAAATATAATAAATCTACGAAGTAGTTGATTATAAGTAGAAATTCTATGATTAAAAATTATTAGATTTTTAGTTTCTTTGGTAAGCAAGAGGAGCTAAGAGATGAAATTAAAATATAATTATGATAAATATATACCATAAAACTAACATCCTAATAATCAGGAGAGTGTTGTCCAAAGGCTAATAGTACTATCCTGACAACTCAAAAATATACAGTCCTTCCTGTTTACAATAATTAGTAAACATATAGCTAGATAATATAAAACAACTTCTAACATAGAGGATGGGAAGGCACTATAAATTACACTCTCAACTAATAATAGTAGCAGCATTAGCCTGCCCCTTCTACCATAAGGTAATCGCACAAATCAAAACCTTAACCCATCCCTACGGCAAATTAAAATAATGTGAATATTACAGCAAGCTTCTTGAGAGGTTAAATTATTCATAACCTTCTTTTTTAAAAGGAACTTAGTGCTATGCTATTCAATCTCATAGCGAAGTTGCTCAGTTATGAAATTAAAGTCAATCATAGTGGCTTGTTTGGCAACAGCATCATCATAGTTCCACCATAAATCCCAAAAAATAGTAGACTCAGTAAATATAAGCATGATAGTTACAGACCATAAAATCAAATCTCCAATATTCATGAAGGTGGTGTCTCAGACCTCATAATATCTTCTTGACAACTCAAAAATATATAACCCTTCTCTACTTATACCAACCAACAGAAATATACTTAAAGAGAATAAAACATCTTTCAACATATATAAAGGATAAGGAGGCACTATAAATTACACTCTGAGCTAATAAAAGGATCAACACTGCCCTGCCACATCGATCAAGAGGAAATCATAGAAATCAAAGCCTAAAGGCAATCCCACGACAGATTAAATTAGCATGACTGTTGCTACGAACTGTTTGGGAGATAAGATTATTCATAGAATTTTCTATATCAATGAACTCAGTGCGGTAGCATTCAACCTCACAATAAAATTGCTTGGTCATGAAAATAAGGTCAATCATAATGGCTAATTTAGGTTCAGCATCATCATAGTTCAAGCACAAATCTCAGGAGATGGCAAATCCAATGAGGCACCTAGTAGATACAACAAGACAGCACAATAATAGCATAATAACCTCTATTTTCATCCCCCCATTCAGCACGTGGACATCAATTTCCCTATCGAAAGAATATCCTACTTGATATACACATATAAGAAAAAACAATAATAGTAATAGCAAGAAGAAAGTTCATGAGCCCATAGGTTACTGTAATCTCAGAGCTTCTATGGTAGTATAATGCAACCAACATCACGATATGTCCTAGCAGGTGTGACATATCAATACCCATTATAGGATAGAAATCAAGCCATAGTTGATAGGCATCAAACTTTATAAATAGGAACCCACACATTAGGATAAGCATCATCATTATTCAACAGTAACCCCATAAGCATCAGCCACTAGTAAAACATTAAGCTTAAGGCTGACTAAATCATTAGATATAATAACAAAGTTCTTCTGTTAAGCAGTATTAGCTAACCAATTAGCAACTCGATTTGCTTCCTGAAGTATGGCAAATTTTGAGAATTTTATTGTCCTGCTTTCATACCATTAAGTCTCTTAATAGAGGGTGCACCAATTTAATATTAGAATAATCATTGGATAACTATTGGATTATAGTCATAGAATCTTCTTCTACTATAAGTTGCTGAATATTCATCTCACACAATGCTACTCTAACTCCAAGCCATGCTGCAGTCATTTCAACAAGTACAACAAAACAAAATGGTAATTTCTTTCCTACAGCTCTTAGCAGATATCCCAAATGATTTCGAATAACACAAGCCACTGCCACCCCTTCTAAAGACACGGATGTATCAAAATTCAATTTGAGAACTCCCATGGGAGGAGGAAACTATCTCATTTGCTCAGGCCTTAGCTGATAGTATATAATAGCAATACTAATTTTTCAGTGCCATAACTAGCTCTCAAACTTAAATTTCAGTATAGTATAGCTATAGAAAGGCATCATATGAATGGCATCCCTAATTAATTGATCGAACGTAATAGAGAGATTTTAGAATAACCTATCATTACGAGTCCTCCAAAGATACTACGGTAATAGAATAACAATAATTTTCAACCCCTTTTCTATCTTGACTTCAGATATAAAATTCTTTACAACTGATAAAGAAGTAAACTGAAATTGAATACCAAACACTTCCTCCAATTTTCTCTAACAGAAGACTGCAAAAGAATACCCAAAAATTACATGATGATAGTCCTCAATCATATTTATACATATATCACAAAGAGAGAGTTCAGTTGGGATAATATTTCTTCGACATAGCAAATTCTTACAGGATAATTTTTGCCATACTATCCTCCACTAAAAAGTTTTGATACTCATCCATATGTCTAATTTCCAACTCCTGATCTTCTTGAGATAAATTAGCTATTCTAAAGAAAGGATAGATGTCTCTCAAAGTTATCTCATTAACCCCACCCTTACTCCATCAAATCTGGTCTTGCCATAAACCTTGGGATATGAGAATGTGATAAATTTGATCCACTATCTCCATCGAAAATAGAGTCAATAGTCTATCTCGGTCTCAAGTTCTATTTTGTGAAATTACTTCCTGTAGGTTCATATTTGTCAGATCCTTAACCATATTTAGATAAGTTCACCACTTTACAATGGGTAATAGGGACAACTATGGATCATAAATCAGCTTTGTAGATTCACCATTGCCCACTGATCAAGAATTGAATCTCTACATCATATTTCACTTTCTTTGCCCAACACATTAAACAGTTAGTAGGTTTTTTATAATCATGCCAAGATTCTGAAAATTTATATTTAGCACAGACTATCTGAACTTAAAGTGATTGAGGCTTAAGAATTAGTTGAGCAGCCATCTTGCCAATTAAAGCTTGTCTCTTCTGACATAGAAAAATAATCCCTATGCCCCCATCTTTCTTTGGAGCACAAATCTTATCCCATGAGATCAAATGAAGGCCTTTGTGTTCAATCGAATGGCCCAAAAGAAATATTTTATATGCCTTCTCAATTTTTGTCAATATAGTCAATGGGACATGTGAAGAGGACATACAATATATTGGAACTATGGTTAGAATAGATTATAATAAAGTAGTTCTATCTGCAAACGACAATGGCCTCCATTTCTAATCATCCATTCTAGCAGTAACTACCTCAATCAAATATGAAAAATTAAAAATATGTAATCTTCTTCTAGAAATTGGCACACCCAAATACTTTTAGCTAGATGTACATACCTCTATATTGAAACTAGCACAAATGTGATGCTTTCTATCTCTAGACAAGGCAGGACTAAAAATAATATATAATTTATTAATATTAATTGCTTATTCTGAAATACCTGTAATAGGTTTATAAGATTGCTTTAAGACAGACTGTATTAGATAATGTAGCCTTAGCAATTAGCATTATATCATCAGTAAGTAACATATAAGACAGTCATAGACCCCCCCTACCCAGTCTATATATTCTTAGGATCCGAGATTAAACAGCAGCTTTTAAGAGTAAAGATAAAAATTTAGAGCACAAGATAAATAAATAGCATGACAAAGGACACTCTTATCGCATCCTTCTTGAAGACTGGAACCACTCAGTACATGATTCATTAATCAATAGGCCAAATTGATAGTCAGTAGTACACATTCTAACCCACTTAATAAATTTTGAGTGAAATCCATAGTTGTGGAGCACCTTCAATAGATAAAGCCAATGAACTCTATCATAAACCTTTTTCATATCAACTTTGAGAACTATAAGACTTCTAGCATGAGGTGCCCACATTAATTAGTGCATAACCTCATGCCCCAACAAAATATTTTTCTTGATACTCCTTCCTAGAATAAAGACCTCCTATTCAACAAAGATTAAAGATGGTAACAAAGGCCTCAGCCTATTTGCTAAAAATTTTGCTACTAATTTATATATAGTATTAGTTAGACTAATGGGCCGAAAGTCATTAGAGACAGCAGGATTCAACTTTTTAGGGATAAGAGTGACATAAGTTTATTTTTAAATACTTGATAAACAAGTATGTTGAAAAATATATTTGACCGCATCAATGACCTCCTGACAAATATGTGCCAAAAATTCTAAAAGAAGATCTTGGAATCTGCTAGTTCCAAAGGCTTTTTGAGAAGGCATATATTTTATAACTTTCTCAATCTCTTCAACTGTAATTGCTTGAATTAGAGAGTCATTTTGAAGAGAAGAGACCTTAAAAAATCCTGAAGGTAGCTCTGTCTCACCAATATCATCTTGAACCTACCATCTTTGTTGAAAATGCTCTGTTAGAATTTTTCTAATATCCTCCTGTTCTATAGTTCTCATACCACTTTGGTCTAATATATTAGTGATTCTATTTTGTCTTCACCTTAGAATGGTGGAATGATGGAAAATTTTTAAATCTATATCCCCATCTTTTAGCCATAACAGACGAGACCTACCACCAAAATATTTCTTGAATATATAAATTCTTATGGTATTGCTGCAAAAGGTGTAAAATCTTTGATATTCTGCTAAAGAAATCCCCTTTGGTTGCATCTCCTTGAGCTGAAGCTTATAGATGGTTTCATATAGTCATTCACCTCTTTTGAAAATATTACCTATAGATTTCTTCCATTTTAGCAGAGCCTTCTTGGTATTGCTTAATAATAAAGTGAGGTTAACCCCCAGTGAGTGTGAACCACCATAGCTCCAAGCCTCCTCAACAACTTGATTCATACCCTCACAATACATCCACATTTTCTCAAAATGGAAATGACTTGCTCCTTACTTCCTCTTGTCTATAATGGATAATAATAATGGGGAATGATCAAATATAAATCTGATCAAGTACTGAATGCTTGAGTCTGAAAACAAATCCAACCATTAATCAGACACATATGCCCTATCCAGTCTATTGTTGCACCAAATATAAAGTAGACCCTCATAGCCCATATCCAACAATTCAGTTTATCTGAGAAAATCTCTAAATTATCTAATAGCTCTATCATCCTTAAATGATTTTTCTTCTTTTTTGTCTTCAGCATTAAAAATATAATGAAAATTCCTAATGAGAAGAAGAAGAAGTCCCAAATTTTTGATAGCCTCCACCTGATCCTATACCTGCCTCCTCTCAACTTCATAAGTACTAGCATAAACAACTCCCATCATCCACACTGGGCCATAGGCTAATAATATCAAAAGTAATTTGCCTATTAGAATGATCAAAATCTACATCCTCCAACACCCTTTTCTATACCACCATAATACCTCTCGATAATCCTCTAGAAGGAACCATATATATTCCCCAAGCCAGACCCATAATTCTTAAAAAATAGCCTAGATAATCTCCAGATAATCTTGTTTCTAATAGACAACATATATTAGGGTTATGCTGTCTCACCAACTTTTTAAAATAATTGATAAAAGATGGCTTAGCAGCACCCCTATAATTTCATGCTAAGACTTTCATTAAGAAAGTGTTAGAGAGGATGTCTTTCCCAAAACCTCCTCAGCATACACATTATCCATTGCCCAACATTCTCATGCCCTCCCCGAACCTGAGGTTGGGCATCTATTTGCTATTTTGAGGCTAAAAATTTATCTCTTTATGGTGTGTGAGAAGACAAAATAGATTTTAATTTTGATATATAAGCCTTATGGTTATCTGAATCATTAGTTGAAGATTCATCCAATATTGGCCCAGTCGATGGTTTGATGTTACCAGATAGTTGCTGAGATATGATCCCCTTCCAATCATCCACTGGCCTCCATATTTCCTTCACATTAGTAGCCTACTTAGCACTTCCTTGTAGCCCAACGTACAGTACTAATTGTTTCCCTTGCTCACTGCTTCCTTGGCCTTCTTATCTAACTATGACCTTAGTTTGTGGTGGAGATTCGACCCAGGAGAGCAAGTTTTAGACCCTTGCTTGGTAGGTGACCATTTTCTCTTCTCTTTCACATTACCTATCACCAAGGATTCAACCCTGGATGAAGTTGAAGAAGTAATATCTATGGGCTGAACAGTAGACTCTTCCATTTTCTTCAACAATAGTGCAAACCAAGATCCCATCTCTCTATCAACTACAGATTTAGTATTCTTTTGCTTGGCTGGAGAGGTTCTCCTGGATTGTCACTTCTGTTGTTTCCATGCCCCACCTTGTTTCTCCTAGTAAGGTTGAAAGTCATCCTTCTATTCTTTTTGGATAATTGGTTAGCCATGGAACTCTTGATGCTCAGATCTAAGAACCTTAAACTTGTAAAATCTTAGATCTTCTAGTAGTTCAGCATAACTACACTCCGCTAAGCCTATAGTTATCTGGCCACAAGTATAGCGTATCTCCAACAAATCCTCATAGATGAACTCCTACCAAAGAACCATGTCATTCACTTTAACCTTTGCACCTGGGGCATATAACTTGGATAGTATTGATCAAATACACACTCTTACATAACCGATCTTTGTAGGGGCCTCTATCCACTCATCCAAAAACAAAAATTTTCCCATGACTGCCATAATTAATTCGCAAAATCTTATCTTTTTCTCAAAGTTCAAGAGGTAAATCTAGAAGCATAACCCAAATCTTAGCTTATTTTATAATATCTTTACTAGATTTGAAATTCGGCCTGTAATCCTCCATTGCTAAGAGCTGTCCCACTAGGAACCAAGGTCTCCTAGCAAGAATCCGGTTCTTGATCTCTTTTGAAGGGAACTTGAATATCATAATTCCTTCAGACGAGGAAAAAATTTGGATCTCTCCTTCTACATTCCATTGAAGCCTGAGCTCCCTTTGGATAAAATCTAACAGAAAATCCTTCCTCAAAAATTTACCCAAAAGAGCCGTACTCTATTTCGATACTACTTGACTGATATCCTCCTCTGAAGCGATCACATAGTTGAATCTCTCTTCCAACAATATGATATCCTCTATTGTTGCATGTGAAGTTTTCTAGCAAAACCAGTGAGTTCGTTAGTCAACCTGGGCCCATGACCTCTTGATCTCAGCCATCGGAACACCTTTCGCCACCGATGTCGCTCATAACTAGATGCCTTGCTCACTCCTTCCACCCGACTCGACTGGCCTAGAGGAGAAACCCCCCTTTTGGTAGTCGATCTACACCTTCTTCCACTCAAGGTCCCCTCTCATCCCACCAATGGCAAGATCCGACGGAACCCTAGCCACAGCTTTCCCTTTCTCACTCATATAGCCTTTCTTTCTCTAAACGATCTATTAGATTTTTAGTTGTTGGTACTACTAAACAATTATGAGTGCAAAAGTCTAAAAAATATTGGAAGAGACTATCATACATGATAGATTTGTGATTCAAATTTAGTAGATAAATTGGATGGGATTACAAAACAACCCCTTCTTTTTCTTTTATAGAGAGAGAAGAGGGGGTGGTAGGTGAAAAAGGAGGAGAGAAGAGAATACGATTAGAGATATGAAAGGGCTCACGAGAAGTCATCATGGTCCGATCCTAGTCAATTATAAATGAGTGCACTTTCTCTTGTCAGGGAGATTTGCCCTTTGTAACATGTACACAATTAGCCTATACACCAAACCATATTTGCATGACTAACGGTAATGCAATAGATAAGGCATACTAACAATCCTTTATTCTTATAGTTTGTTTGATTGAAGTATGTCAGGTTACAAGATGATACGGTAATTTTTGAAAATTATTTATTTAAAAAATAATTAGAGAAGAAAATAAATTTTATCATATTTAGTTGGAGAAAAAGATTAAAAATATTTTTAAATACTACAGATATTTTTAAAATAGATAAATCATAAATTTTGTAGAATATTAAATCATTGAAAATTTATAGGAGCCTGATATGGAAAGAAGAAGAAGTACATCCCTGATTAAATTGAAAAAAAAAAAATTGGCTTTAGGTGATTTACAAAATAAAGTACATGAATAATCTTGATTGTAAGTCATAAATTGTTATAAACTTGAAGTGGCACTTTTTGATCGTAACTGCTAATAAGTAAGGCTGGACATGGGTAGAGTTGGGCCACATGTCTACTTGAAAAGCATTTTTGTTATGCCTTAAATATTTTCCCAAATTCCAGCATGAGCCTGAGCCTAAGCCTAAGCTTAATCTGAAGTCTAATTGGATCCAAATCCAAATAAGCCTATTGGGATGGCCAACCCAAATTGATCCATCAGCATAATATTTTGGGCATATAATTGGCCCAGATCCAACAACAAAGGCTCCCAGTAGAAGGTACTAATGATGAATTCAGAATAGTATCAGGCCGGGTTCCAAGCTAGCATTTTGAGCTAGAAGTCGGGCTAGGGTTTCAACCCGAGCTAGGTCCAAAATTTATTTGGATCCTTATTGTAGATCCAAGTCCGACTCCAGTAGCCTCAAGCCTAATCCAAAGTCTAACTTGAAGTCAATCCAGCTGGACACAGGCTTGGGTCCCGCCCAAGCAAGTTCCAGCTTAACTTGTAAGTCATAAATTGTTTCTCAAACTATGTCAAAAAGATAAACAAAAGAAAAATATTAAACCATGAGCTCTGGGACCAAACAATAATATTTTGACAGAGATCCAGATAAGGTAGCTTCGGGGTCACTGGAGGTGCACAAGTGGCTCGAGATAAAATTAGATAAGAACAGATCATATAGTGCCAGCTGTAAAGATGTCTAATATACCTCTCACGAGTTCAATGATTCATATTGCGTTCATCAATTGCTTCCATAATAATAGTTATAGTTTCTATCTTTTGTTACAAACCAGACCAATGTACCATTTCCTGATCATGTAATCATGTTTTTAATCTTTAACATAATGACAGAAATATGCAGCAACATCGTCAGCGCACAAACATCGAATCTTCTGTATGAGAATATCCATGATATTGCATTGACTCAACACATAAAGTCCATATCGTATCGATGCCTTGTAGGCTTGGGACCCACATGCCAGAGAAAAGTTACAGGATTTCTCGAGAACCAGGCCTATCACCACACGCAAATGTAACAACGGTCTCCATGGGAACAGAAGAAGACTTTTGTTATGTTCCCAATAGATAATTAGCTGGTCTTCTAGGGTATGACCAAGCCAAGGAAGGGAAGGATAATATTGAATCTAACCAAATTTAAATGGAGTGAAACTGGTGGCGGAGCACCTGGTTTTGGCCGGCCCATGATTCCAACGTCAACTCCGGCCCACAGTTCCGTCGCACCACGACCTTTACTGCTCTCCCAACCTTAACCTCTCTTCTTCTATATATACCTTCGCATGCAGGTTCCTACGTCCATCCACGAGAGGGCAATTCTCTAGAAAGATTGGGTATAGGGATCCTTCTTTTCCTTCATAAAAATTCAGGCATCCATCTTAACGTCCTTGGAAGAGTTCTTAGTCATCTCATATCCAAATGGGTCGTTGGGTGAAACCAGAGGTTAGCCTTCCTTGTCTCGGCTCTTCTAATCTTTTTTGTTTTGTTGCAATTGAGAAAGAGATGTCCATGTGTATGCATATAGAGAGAGTTTTATGATCATTTGAGATGGTGGTGTGATCTTTGTGCATGGCGTCTATCAGGTGTACCCGCTGATGGCAGCCATGACCTTGGTGACAGGGATGTGCGTGTTCCAGCTGACAAGGAACATGATCTTGAATCCTGATGTCAGGTGAGATGCCGTCTCTTCTTCTATAAAGGATGTTTACGTGATGGAAGTTCCTTGCTGTATCAGTTCATGGATTTTTTTTTTTTTTTTTTTTGGGTGTGTTTTTGGGTGTTTGTTTATGTGCTTAGTTTTATTCGTACGTGAACTCAAAGCTGAGGTTTTTTTTTTTTTAATATAGTTTTCTTGGTTCTTTAAGGGAGGACATGAAATTTTTAATTAAAAAGTAAGAAAATCGTCTCTTACCAATCATTAGATTAAAAAGCTTCAGCTTTTCAATCTAACTGACAGGTAAAAAGGTTGAGGTCAATAACTGCTAGCATAGTTTGTTGGCACCTTATACCCAAGTGCTTGCCCTTCAAAAGGTTCCATTCAATTCCTTAGTATTACTCGGAAAAAAAAAAAATCAACTTATCAAAAATCTTAAAATCAAGATGGTGGATGATTGACACCTTGATGTATTATGATACATGCATCACAATCTAGACAAAGAAATTTTTGACAAAAATCGAGATATCTAGATGTCTTGCCAACATGATGGCTAGAAATATCTACATCATCAATTTAATTTTTTTTTATTGTGAAAAATCTGTAATTAGATGAGAAAACTAGACAAAGAAAATTCAGATGGTATATTTGAGATGGACATAATTATATATTGATAGACTATGTATGTGAGATGAAAAAAATCAAATTAAAAATAATTAGATTTTTGTTGCATCACTATTGCTTGACAAAACTGAAAAATCCATATTTTGGCTGGTTGGATGTGAGAAAATAGATGATTAGCTATGCGGTTGGAGGAAGCTTTGAAGAGAGGAGTGGAAACATTTTCATAAATCAAATAAATAAATAAAAAAATCATGCTCACATTTTGATAAAAAAAAAAAAAAAAAAAAAAAAAAAAAAAAAACCGTGACTAGCTTCATAGAAAAGTGACCAAAGTTAACCTAGCTAGGTAACTTCTTTATTCATTTAAAAAAAAAAGTGAACTTGGGTTCGAAGTAGGCATGAACTGGCAGTGGCATACATTAATTTAAATTTCTGGTTATTGAAAACCTATAATTAGATTGAGCAGCCATATAGAAAAGCACAGACCAAGCTTAGCTCAGCTAGTTGGCATCTTTATCCATATAAGAGTGGCCTTGGGTTTTAAATAGGTGTCAACCTGGCAGTGTCACATGTCAATTTAAATTTCTATAATTTAAACCCATAATTAGATTGCAAAATAAGATCAAAGAAAATTCAGCCGATATAGTTACATCATATCAGGTGACATTTAGAATGGACAAAATTTGTTGCTAATTTTTTCTATGCTATGTTTGTGAGATGAAAACCGAGTTAAGATCTCGATCAGATTTTTGTCGCATCAACCCAAAATAATCAAAAATCAGTAGGCTGGCTGGTTGGATGCAAGAAACAATACATAATTGTCCATGGGATTGGAGGAAGGTTCTAGGAGGAGAGTTGAAACACTTTTTGAAAATAAAATAAATAACTAAAAAAATTGTTCTAATACTGTGACAAACAAAAATAGTGACTAGTTTCATGCAAGAGCACCAACAAAACTTAGCTTAGCTCGTTGGCATGTCTATCTATGTAAAAACGGTTCTAGGTTTAACCAGGCTTGAACACTGCAGTGACATACGTTAATTTAAATTTCTTGTTATCAAAAAACCACAATTAGATTGCAAAATAAAACCAAAGAAAATTCAGCCAATATTTACATCATATCAAGTGATATTTTGTATGGACAAAATTTAATGCCCATACTTTACATATCATGCCGCCAAATTTAAAACCTTGTTAGGAACTCGATAAGATTTTGGCTATATCACTATTGCTGGTCAAAACTAGAAAAATTTAGTTGATAGAAAAAATAAGTAAATAAAAAATATGCTAATATTGCAACAAACAAATAGAAAAAAAGGTCACTAGCTTTCTACAAAAGCATCGACCACACTTGGCTAGTTGGCATCTCTATCGACATGAGATTGTTACTGGGTTTGAACCAGGCATGAAGCTGGCAGCAGCACCTCCTCCCTTTTCTTATAAGTTGTGTTCACTTCAGACTTAAAATAGAATAGAGATCCCTTTATCCTATTTGTTCCACTTTAACCCAGTAAAATACACAGCAATTTTATCATTCCCTTTCTTCACCTGAAGATAATTTCCAATGTGGTCTCAAAGGCCTGCTGCTCCAAATCAAATTTCAGAGCCCAAGGGATCTCTAAGAAATGGAAAGATCATCAATTCAAATCAGAGAATAGCAGTTCAGAAAAAGTTAAACTGTGATGTTTCGCATGCTAAGTAGATGGTGGACTTGATAATTATGTAGATGATCCTGTGTATAAAAGAGTACAACTTAACAAGAACGACCTTCCCCTTGCAGAATCAACAAGACTCGCCGATCGACTGCAATCCTTGACAATGCAGAGGAGGGGGAAATGTACAGCCAACACAGCTTCCGCAAGTTCCTCTACCGGCTCCGTCCTTCAGTCCTGCCATCTTTCGATGGCTTATCCACCGACAGTGACAAATAAAGCAATTCACCAATGCAATGTCTGTTATATATCGGTATGAATACTCATGTTTTATCAAGAATGATGCATGAACTTTGAAGACAGAATCTCTCTCAATTCAGAGTTTGTATTAGGATGATGCATCCATTTTAGAATAAAGGAATGGTGTGTTTGAATTTCAGAAGTTGAATAAGATAAGGTGGTAATTTTTTTGACCGTGTTACTTCTTGCGTGAGTACAAAATGGCAGTCACTACTGAGATCCCAATGATGGTTGCTGGGACAGCCCAATACTGCAATGTCTTGCTTGAAAGCTTGGTAATGAGGTTGGAAGGTTGGTCCTTCCTAACGATTTCGAGCTCTGGGATAGCAGGTGTTGGATCTAATTCTCCAATACAATAATCTTGCATGAGCTCTCTAGCACTTTTGCTGTGGCCTGCATCTTCGAACTCTTCAGTTGAGTTCTTCCCTTTAAAACAAAGTTGAAGAGCATAAGATTTGGCAATAAGGCATTAATTTAATTTGAAGTTGTATGTATGCCATGCTACCAACAGCAATAATGGGGAGACTTGGATATAATTTCATCTAATTTTATATTAAAGAAAACTTGACATTCAGAAGAGATCAGAATACCAGCTGCTGATAGGAGAACATCATCTCCTCCAGGGTGGTCGTCCAAATACTTTGTCACGTCGTATACCTGCCGTAAACCACAAAGATATAAATACAAAGCTTGGATAACGAACTGCCTTTGTGAATTTTCATAATAGAGATTGTGGAAAAGAAAAAGATAGGTTTCTTATCCAGCTCTCATCCTTGATACTTGATTTTTATTTTTTTTTCTTTTTTTTTTTTGTTAATGTGATGTTCTCTTTTTGCAATGAAGGTACAGATAAATTATGCAAGTCTGTGCAACCTATATACTAAAGGAGGAGGAGGAAGAAGAAGAAGAAGAACACCCCCCACCCTGCAACCACAACCCCCCCCCCCACCCCCCAACAAAAACCACCCCCCCCCAAAAAAAAAGGAACCCTTCTTCCAAAGTAGTAAATTTTACTGATCAAAGAGGAGAACCAAGGGTTATAAAATCGCAACAAGGTGGCAAATATTGATTTCTCTCTACATACATCATCTGCTATGCAATTGACTTCCTGGAAAATAGTTAAATAAACATCATTATGGTCTGTCCTTTGCCGATGAATCTGGTGATCGTTACTATAGCCGAAACAATTTTAATCAGAATGTTTTCTACCATGTATGCCAGATTTATCTACAAAAATATGGTTTCTAGTGACTTGAAGGTAGCGATGGACACAATCAAATCAACAAATAGATGGGTAAGAAGCTTCTGAAAATTCTCATTTATAAAGAAGCTTTCAGAGTTTTTGTTTGGGATTTGGGCCCCTAGCAATAAGATAGCAACGCATCTGGATAACTACTCATTTGACACTGGAACATTGTGTCTAGGTTCTCTCAAAACTTGCATCAACTTCTAGTAGCTTTGCTTGCTCGCAACTATTGAAGGCCAAAATGCATGGTAAAAAACAACTACAAAATCATCTATAAAAGGCCAAAGACTGCAACAGAGCATGCTTTGCACAATTTTTCAAGGATGTTACCTTATTCAAGTTACCCCTATCCTTTATATGGTATATGCAAGCTTTGGTAACAGTCATTATGCACTATGTTATCCGCCTGACTGGGGGAAAAATAAATGAGAAAGAAGATTCCCAAAACCTCTTCATGTGTGTGCCATAAGTTGGATGATAACTTCAAACATTTTTAGCTATTTTGCTTTTGAAGCATATCAGAGTTATTCACTGTTGGAGTCACTGCTGTCCGAGGAGAGGGAAAAATCCATTCTAATGGTGTTCACTCAAACAACTTATAGATACTTCTCCATATTGAAGCAATAAAAATAGTCTCTGCAAAGCAAGCTTTAGACAGATCACTCCATATTGAAACAGAATGAAGAAATAAAAGAGTGGTATGTAACTCATAATGAGACCAAGTTTTTCTTCCTTTTGTCACTAAGATAGTTCAAGTGTTGACAGAATCATTTATATTTAAAAAAAAAAATTATGATAGAATGACATGAAAATTATTCTTTTTAACATCTTAGAATCCCAATTAACTAGCCTTCTCAAAGCAGCTTTCTCTCTGTCAATCACCAATTTGGAATAATTTAGGAGGTTAGTAGATGCAATTCCAAAGGTTAGATTCTTTATATTTGCTACTCATCCAACAATCTTGCTCCTCAATCTATTCATCATGAAAATCATGGATATACTTGAATTGGTATGACCCTTCCCGTGCGAGTGTGTGCATGCGTGCATGCCCCCACCACTCCTTCCACAAGATGGGAAGAAAAACTTAAAAGAGATTAGACTAACAGATGTAACTACAACATTAAACTGTAAACCTTTGCTATTTTTCCTAGACTCTTGCTCACCTATCTCTAATCCATAACCATGAATAACCTCTATCCAAAAACTATCATTTTAGCTGCTTAAACCTACAGCCATTTGCAAGAATTTAATTCTTTCTTTAGCCCAAGAATGCTTGGTTCTCCTTCCCTCTTAGGTAAGAATCCCAAGCTAGTTGGAATATGTTTCCCTGTTGCCTTACTACACTACTCACTCTGGTTAATGATACATTGAATTTGTCATAAGACATGCTAACTAGCAGGCCTTATTAGGATTGTCTACAGTAATTTCAAATAGTGTTAAGTTAATCTAATCAAGCATTTTAATGTTGAAGTTTTGAACCAATGAAGTACATTGACAACAGTCTACCATAGCATGTCTTACAAAGCCAATCAAAAAACATGCGGTTTTTACCAAAACACTATATCAGACACAATGCATTACCAATATCTGATTGGGATAATGTAGGTATTCGAGAAAGCATTTTTTTGAGAAATACAGTAGGTTCCCCAAATATCCGACGAACTAGACTCCAACTGGTTTTTTTTGCAATACTCAACAAACCGTTTAAATGAATTTAAAAAAAAAAGTTTAATTATTTTAAAATCTTAAATTTTTTGGAGGTTTTTATTTTTATCTTGAACTTTGATTCGTAATCAGATCCTCAGACTTTTATCATGTTGCAATCTCTCCGAGTGCTATTTCTATCTGACAACTATGACGAAAATATCATGTGCTATCATGCGACACAGTGAAAGTTGATGTGGCATAGAATTAACTGACGTAGAACCCTAAACTTCTTTTTTTCCCCATTTCTTCCTTCTAGCTATGGTTTTTACTTTCCATTTCATAATTTCTCCTCTATCTTTTTCGAGCATGACTGACGTAAGAAGAAGATGGAAGAATAAAGCATGGAGGATTAGGATTGGTTGTTCTCATCTTCTTCTTAGCTTCTTTTGAAATTTGGGTTCTTCAAGGTTAGCTTTGTAAGTTTATAAGATTAGCTAAAGATTAAACGAACCAATAATTCGAATCATTATAACCCCAGAAACTCCATTAATCACATAATTTCCCAAGCAAATGTAAATAACAAAAAAAAAAAAAAGGAGACAACTAAGATTTTTGTGACCTCAAAGTTCAAATTTTCAACACTTGATAAAAAGAATGGTGATGGAAGCAGTCTTGGTAGTGGTTGACCTCTATGGAGAAGGGTTTAGAGATAGTGATGGTACAGACGGAGGTGCTGATGGTGGTGTAGGAGGTGGTGGAGTTTTAGAAGAGATAGCGATAGAGAGAAAGTGATGAAATTGAAAGTAGAAACCCTAGCTAAAAGGAAGAAACAAGAAAGAAGGCGTGTAGGATTCTACATCAGTTTTCATTACGTATCATGTAATAGCACATGACATTTCTGTCATAGTCGTCGGACGGAAATAGCACTCAAGGGGAGAAATTCGAACATTATAAAAATTTAAGGATCTAATTGTAATGAATCAAAGTTTAGGATAAAAATGAAAACCCCCAAAAAGTTTAAGATTTTAGAAGTAATTAAGCCTAAAAAAAAAAAAGAAGCATTACAACCAGAAGCGTTAAATCAATGGATGCCCCTTTTTCTAGGTTCTTAACTGCATTAACTAGTTCAATATGGCAGTTGTAAAATGAAAGAAATAAGAAATTTTTTACCATTGGATTCTCCTTGAGATAAAGATACACTTCAGTAAAATAAACAAAGAACAAAGACATTCAAATACACAGAGCATCTCTCTGCACTTTATTTTTGCACCCCTGTCCACTACAGACTTGTCAGCGAACCTATAACAAAACTCAAATTCTGACGATTTGCTTTCATTGTTTTATACAAAAGCTCTCCATTCAGGCAAACCCCTAAACAATTACCTCCATGCCCTCCAATATCACCGGACCAATGACTGGGAGCCGGAATATGCCACCACCATGTATATTATACCACAATAAAATCTGTTGTTTATACTATAATATACATCCACATACCCGTCAGATGTCACTAACCTGCAAATTAGCTGTTATCTTAACCATTTAAATCATCCATCAATTGATCCAAAATCACATCTTTGAACCTTAAAAACTTGTAAGCTGTGGTTTCCACATTCCACAATCTAAGATTTCTCACTACCCTAAAATCTAGCCATTTGCTCAAATATCGCCAATCTTAGCCAGACAACACCGATTACATGGTACACCTCAAACTTTCTAACGACAATTAAAATAAGCAAATCCACACGACTCTCACCTCATGTTTTTGATTTCAGAAAGAAACAAGGGAAAGGACAAAGGAAACAATAATCTCAATATAAGCTGAAATTCTCACAAGAAGGAAAAAACTCGCAATCTGATCATGGTTAAAATTTAACGTCAGCTCATCAAGAACAAAGCAAACAAATATATAATAGAACAAAAAGGACGAGAGAGATGATAGCAAACTGACAACAATAAGAGTTCATGGCCCTCCCCTGATTGGATTAAAAACATCAACAGCTAAAAAAGAAATCCAACGCCGTTGCCCATCAAGAAAAGGTAACATACGGATATCAAAAAGATGCAAAAAGCTCCCTTTTGCGATCAATAGCAAGCAGAAAAGGTTACAGTCCCGGGTTCATCAAAAAAAAAAGAACAAAAAAACATCATATTCATCCAAAAAAGAACGGATTACGCATCTAATAAGGTAGAGAGCGAGAGAGAAAGAGGGTACCTTGCCGTCGATGACGACCCAGCAATCCTCCTGGGTGTTGTGCTGGGAGGCTTCTTTCATCGAGTAAAGCTTCGTGATGGTCGGCATCGCTTCGATTTCTTCTCTCTTCCCGAACCCGTGAGAAGTTCTCCTCCCAAACAACCCAAGCAACACGAGGTGAGATGACAAGAAGTTTCTCCCTTTCTCGTCTCGGAGGAAGAAAAGTCTGGTGCAGCCACCAGAGCTTAAAAGGTCGAGGAACCGCCTAGGGCTGCGCCCCGGCCCCCAGTCAGACCGTGGACTCTAAGAGCCGGGATTTTTTTTTTTAATATTATTTTTTTAATACTTATTTTCCAATCTACTCCCTTCCTAATTTATTTTTCAAAATACCATAGCTTGGATAGGATGGTGCGTGCGTTGCAAAACCGCATGCTAAATATGCAGTTTCAAACCCAAAATATTGTAGTTTAGATAAGACGATGCAGACGCGACGAAATCGCATACTGAACGTATAATTTTTGTTTGAAATCGTATGTTTAATATATAATTTTAGATAAAATAAATAAAAATTTTAAAATTTAAATTTAAATATAAATTTAAAATTAAAACCGCATGTTCAGCATGTTATTTTTTTCGAATAAAATTATATTTAAATTATATTTTAAATTTTTTTTTTTCATACTCTTTTTTTTTCATTTCTGAAGGAGGAGATGGAGGCTCTTTATTATTATTTGATTAATAATAAATTATTATTATTTTATTAATATTTAAATATTTAATTCATAATAAATATTATTATTTTATTAATAAAAATATTATTATTTAATTAATAAAAATATTATTTTTTGTTTAGTAATAAATAATAAGGTCCGGATGAAGCTCCCATCCACGTCTCTGGATATGAAAAAATAATAATAATAAGGAGATAGGAATGGAAAAAAAAAAAAAAAAACCGTATCTTGAAGATGAGATTTCATTCGAAAAAATGATATCACGTGTTCAACGTGCAGTTTTAATTTTAAATTTTATAATTAAATTTAAATTTTAAATTTTTTATCCATCTTATCTGAAGCCGCATATTGAACATGCGATTTCTGTTCAATATGCAGCTTCAAACAAAAACAGTATGTTCAACGTACTTGTTGTGGTTCTAATAACGTAGAAAGCATCAATAGTCGCACATCGGTTATGAGTCAAAAAAAAATTATTTTTATAATTTTTTTTTTTAAAAATAGATAAATTACAAAATAAATATTAAAAAAATATATATTTAAAAAAAAAATCTTAATATCCGATCCAACTCAACGCGGCCGTGATCTCTCATTAGATTTGGGTTTACTGGGCACCAGAGCCGCGAATCATCCAATAGATTTGGCCATTTTTTGGGGCTGGGCACGGCTATTAAAGCATGGTTTCTAGCTATTGGAAATCATACCCTGGCAGGGCAATTGCCCAGTTCAAGTCCCATTTGAACATGGGGTCTGATTCAAACGCGCCAAATCTCATTATTTTACTTGATCCTTGTCATGTTTGTATCGGGTACCATATGGGTTCAGTCCAAGTCCACTGCTTTTTGTTAAGGAAAATAAAATCTCTTTATAGCATAAAAAATATTTTTTGATATCCATAAAAATATTTTATTAATGATATCTTTAAAGTATCATTTATGATTTTTCTACAGGTCCGTGAGAAATGAAATTGTTGGTGCAAAATTCCGTCGAAGTCGGAGTTGCTGGAGTCGAGAAGACCGTGGCCGCCATCGGGACCTGCAAGGAAAGTCTAAACCGGAGTTGGGGGTGCTCCGACAAGACCCTCCGACGCTCAAGTCAGTACTCTGCTTCAACAGAAATGGAGTGCTCGAGCGAAAATTTTGACAGAATTTCGAGATAGAGTTTTTGAGCTTAAAAAAGAACATATCTGGGGATCCTTATTTATAAACGGAGAGCACAACTGACTGACAACGACGTCTGTAACCATCTGGTAGTGGTACGTTCAGAGCCGTACGGAGTTTGTTACGGAGAGTAGTGGCGTCAGAGGTCGTTCAGGGCCACGTGAAGCTTGTTGCGGAGAGTGGAGTGGTGTCTGTTGTCGTGACTTGTCAGGGAGTGGTGGAGCTGCATGGAATCCATTGCAGAGAGTGAAACAGGGTGGCGGTTCTTGTCGTGGCTTGTCAGAAAGTGGTGGAGCCGCGTGGAATTCGTTGCAGCGAGTGGAGCAAGGTAGTGGCCCTTATTGTGGCTTGCTAGAGAGCTTGGACCCGTCGGCTGAAGCTCAGCTGGGATGCCTGATGGAGCAGAATGGCCCTTTACATCGTCGTTCTAGGAAAGGCTCAGATGTTTCGAGATCGCTGACGAATCTACTGTTGTCGGACGCTTCGGGTGCTGACATCTCAGGCGGGAGTCACCTGCTGTAGGAGCTCGGACGGAGATTTTCTGTTGGTGAAGTCCGGGGAAGTTCGATCGCTAGAGAAGTCCGTCTGGGATTTATCTGATGTGGAAGCTCATCCGAAGATCGTCCGTCGGAGAAGTCCGATTTTATGGGAAGCCTGATAGGAGGTCGGCCGGCGATGGACTTCGGATAGCGCTGGGGAGGCTCGGCAAACATCGAAGGCAATCGACTATCGCAAGGACCCAGCTGCTGGAGCTCGTCCGGAACCCATCTGCCGGAGAAGTAGCTCGACTGAAGTCTACCTGTAATAGAAGTTCGGAGGGAATTCGTTTACAGTAGAGGCTTGAATGGAATTTGCTTACAGTAGATGTCTGGGATAGACAGCCCGCTGTAGGAGTTCGGAGTAGACCGTTCATAGTAGAAGTTCGGCTCTCGTGGGAGCTCAATCGGGATCCGGAAGGCGGTCGACCGTCGTGGAAACTTGGATGGAGTCTGGTTACTGTAGAAATCTCGCTGTCGGGGAAGCTCGGATGCAGACGAAGTCCGAAAGAAGTTCAGAAAATAGTTGGTTGCTGTAGAAGGTCGGCTAACAGTGGGGCCCAGAGGGCCTTTGGGGTGGCCCAGTGGATGAGTGCAGAAGTTCATTGTCGGAGAAGTCCGAACGGTCGAGGGGGTTCAGAGAGACGCCACACGTAAGGTCGAGAGCCGGAAGAGCCCTGGAAGGATCGGTCTTTACAAACTTCGATCGGGGGATATTTTATACCCACCACCAGTCCCCCTACTTCCGAGTTCGGGTTTCAAATGAAGTACAGAGAAATTCTCACGGCTGAAGCTGCTCCCCTCGATTTCCGCACTCGGCGATTGCCAGATATTTTGACGTCCGGCACGCTGGTACCGGAGCCTTTTCGGAAAAGATTTCTTCTTTTCGGAATTCCCGCCAGGGCGTGGCTCTAGGTACGGCGTGATAATGGCTTTGTCAGCTGCTTGCCGTTTCCAACAGTCTGTCAAGGTGGGTGGGACACGCGGCGAATGCAGACCGGCTAGAAGAGATCCACAATCATTATTGCGTCGGATTCCGGGGTCTATTTAAACATATTCTCCTCCTTCAAGGGTTTCACTTTGCTTGAGAGAATCCCTCGGTTCCCCTCCTCTTTTCCGAGAGCTCCGGCTTCCTCTAGCATCCTTTCCGGCCTTAGGCGTCCTCCGGGTCGACCTCCATCGTCCTCGCCATCTCCCTATACTCCTGGGGTCAATCTAGGTTAGTTTCGGAACTTCCTGTCATTTTTCCATCCTTTCTTCTTCGTATTTTGTTTATTTAGCTTTCTCGGGGGCCTGTTTGCTATTTTTTCTGATTTTTCAAGATTTTTGTGGCTTCCATTTGATCCAAAATGTCCTCTGATATCTCCTCTTCTAGCAGTTCTAG
This sequence comes from Elaeis guineensis, assembly GCF_000442705.2. Taxonomy (NCBI): domain Eukaryota; kingdom Viridiplantae; phylum Streptophyta; class Magnoliopsida; order Arecales; family Arecaceae; genus Elaeis; species Elaeis guineensis. The sequence continues at coordinate 81,186,189 of NC_025994.2, forward strand.
GAGTTTGTCAGCCTCGATTCCCCACAGTACTAGTACCGTAGATGAATCTGTAGCTAGGACCGAACCTTGTCTGGCCTTTGCGCCGGACACCATCCCCGGCTCCTTGACTCCGGATGAACTCTCACTGATAAGGATTCAGTATGGAGTTCCTCTGGAGTACGAGCTGGAGCTTCCCGGGCCATCTGACCGGGCTAGCGCCCCTCCTCCCGACTGCTTCTGTCTGTACCAGAAGGCCTTCCGTGCCGGACTTTGGCTTCCACTGCCGTCCTTTGTCGTTGCTCTCTTTCGTTTTCTGAATATTTCTCTAGTTTTCGTCGTGCCGAACTCCTTTAGGTTCTTAATAGGATTTCTTTCTCTTTGTAGTTTAGCCGAAGTTCGTCCGACTCTTTCTTTGTTTAGAAACTTTTACACCTTCAAGCGCCATCCCTCGATAAAGGATTGGTGGTACTTCTCCCCCCAGTTCGGTAGAAAGGGGTTGTTGAAAGGTGCCCCCTCTTCTGTCCATAACTAGAAGGAGAAGTTCTTCTACGTCCGATGCCCAACCTTAGAGCTAGGATTACCCCCTTGGGGTTCTCTGAGGGAATCCGCCTGTCGGGCCTCTAGCCTGAAAAGGGACGACCTCGAAGCCTCAAAAAAGCTCGAGGCCTATCGAGCCCCCCTCCTCCCGAACTTCTGAGAGAACAACTTTTATTCAACATCGGCTTAAGCCCCCTTAACCCTGCCGGTATCTCTCCCTCTCTCTTTTTTTTTTTTTTGCTTCCACTTCTTCTTGCTCTAATTTGGAGCCATGCTGATTTTCTTTTATCGCAGACATGGACGCAAGCGTGGCTCGGAGGTTAGCCCAGGGTCTCAAGACCCACAAGAGAAAAGACGCCTCAACTTCGGGGTCGATGAAGAAAGCCAGGACAGAAGGGACAAGCTCGGCCGCGCCTACTCCGATGCCCATCGCCGTCGAAGCCCCTTCTGACGCCGAATCTGAAGTCCCCTAAGCCCCTTCACAGAGCCCCCCGGCTGAGGGTCCTATTTCAGATGTTCGTCCCGACGGGGCACCCGAGGCCGAAGGGAGGAGGAGAAAGAAGACCCTGGCCCGGAGGAGTCGCAGTCGCAGGGCTGCCGCCGAGGGGGCCGGCGGCTCCGAGGAAGATCTGGGGAAAAATTCCTTCAAGAACAGGGACTTAATAAAGAGGCTGGTCGAAGGGTGCATTCTGCCCGAGGTAGTCGAGAAGATCGTCCTCGCCGATCCCGAGCTGCGGGTCTGGGACTCTCTGGGATCTTTCCTCGAAGTAGGTTAACTCATCCTTTTCCTCCTTCCCGCTTCTTTAATTTATTCTTCAGCCCTTATGTCGACTCTCCGACCTTTCTTGCAGATTGGGCACCAGCTCGTCACCAACGTCTAGGCGACGAAGATCGCCAAGAGGGAGGCAGCTCGGGCAGAAGAAGGTCGCCTAGCTGGGGCCGCCCGCCTTGAGGAGAAAATTGCCGAGGTCTTAAGTCTCCAGAAGGCGTTGGAAAAGGAGGGACAAACCTCATCCGATCTGAGGACCATCTTGGAGGAGGAGAGAGGGAAGGCTGAGGCCGAGGTCTCCGCATTAAGGGCACAGGTTTCTGAGTGGAAGGAGCAGGCTTCCAAGTTGAAGGAGCAGATTTTCGAGCTGAAAGTGCGGATTCCATCTCTGGTCTCGGAGGCAAGGGCTCAAGCAGTGTAGGAGTTCAAAGCCTCCTCCGAGATGGAGGATCTAAAGGTCCAGTTTGGTCAAGATGCCTTCATCAAGGGGTTTGAGCTCTACCAAGAGAAGGTGGCTGGGAGGTTTCCCGAATTAGATCTCGGCTTCCTGAACGAGGCGTCCGATGATGAAGCCGGACCATCTGAAGTCGCTGCCGATCCTCTTCCAATCGAGACCTCGTCGACTGCCGTGGCCGCCACTGACGATCTTCCGGGGACGCCGACCCCCTCTACTTTTGCCCAAGAGGTCCGAAACCTCTAGTTTTATATTTTTCTTTTGTGGTGATTTTTTTCTTATTCTCTTATACTTGAAATTTATTTGATCAATGAAGTCAGATTCGTCTTTACGGAGGGTCTCCCTTTGTTTTTTGTATTCTTTTCCTTCTTTTTGTCTTCTTGCATTAATTTGAGTCGTGGCGCTCTTGTCCTCCAACGACAGTATCCTACCGAAGCTCTGCCCCTGTCGGAGGGTATTCCCTTGAAGTCGATGATACAAAACCTTCAAAGGGAAGTTCGTCAGTTGACAAGAAAATCCAAGAAGCTGGAAGACGAACTTCACCGGCTGAAGGAGAGCCATTCAGAGATCACCGCGGAGGCTACTCGCTTTCGGGACCTCCACAAGAAAAGTTTCATGGAATACACCAAAAGGAAAGCCGACTTCATTACGAAGCTTGACGAACTCCAGAAACGTGCCAGCGACCGGTCTTGGACTCAGGCTTCCAAGATCAGCTCCCTTAAAGTCGAGCTGGCGGCCGCACGGGAGAAGATTGGCCGGCTGGAAGGGAGCTCGTCCCAGCTTACAGACTGACTGCGACCAAGACTGGTCGAAGAAGTTCTCTGACTTTCAAAAGCAGCTGCAGGACGTCGAGACGAATTACGACGCCTACCGAGTCGGTTGGAGCAGACAAGTAGAGGACTACCGAAGGAGGCTCCAGACGGCGACTGACGAAGTTGCCCGCCTTCAGAGGCGGCTGTCCGAGCGAGTCCAGCCTGTCTCTGCACAAGGTTCTGACGAGCTTTGCTCCTTGAGGGGGACTATGGCGAAACTGTCTGTAGCCCTTAGGCAGAAGGAAGTCAAATTACGGTGGCTGAAAGTTCAGTTGGTCCACGAGCAGCAGGCAGTCAAGGTTGCCGAGGCAGAGTCCGAGGTCTTGAGGAGGAGGCTTCGAGAGTCGGAGGACAAGCACCGACGGTTCCACCGGATGTACCAGGATATGCTGCTGAAAAAGATGGAACTAGAAGAGGAAGTCGAAAATTTAAGGCGATCCATAGTAAGGGCCGAAACTGAGAGCTCAAAGTCAGAAGAAACTGGGCTTCCTTAGAGCCTCCTCTTCTTCTCTTTTTTTTTTCTTTTTGTTTTTGGCCTTTAAGGCTTTGTAACGTGTACTTCACCAACGAAATGAAATAAAATTGTCTATTACCTTGTCCATTCTGGTATTAAATGGTTGTTTACCAAACTCTATTTGTCTTCCGTCTTGTTCGACGCCAAAGTTGTCTGAAGGTTTCTGGCCGTCGCCGTGTCGATTCGTCCTTAGGGACTGGAGATTTTCGCCAAGGGTATTCTCTCTCGTCGAGACGAGGTCCTTGGTGCCTTTGATGTAGTTTGTTTTTCACCTATCGTCGGTGTAGTTCGTCCCTTTTCTTTTTCATCTCCCTTTTTCTTCTATGTTCGAGTGAGGATCTTCCCTCTGCTCTTGACGGGGTCGTGAGAGTGTAGAGGAGTCACTGAGGAAGCTTTCCTCCTTGTCGATCAATCGAGTCTTTGTTTGCATCGGGATGAGGTCCTCCCCTTATTCCCGATAGTCGGTTTCAGCTCATATTAGGACGAGATTCTCCTCCTATTCCTAACAAGGCTGTGGAGGCACACAAGGGCCGTTGTGAGGGCCTCTCCCCCTATCCGATCTTTAGAAAATTGGGCCTTCAACTTTGCTCATGTTAGGACGAGATTCTCCTCCTGTTCCTAACAAGACTGTGGGGGCACATAAGGGCCGTTGTAAGGGCCTCTCCCCCCATCCGGTCTTTAGAAAACTGGGCCTTCGACTTTGCTCATGCTAGGACGAGGTTCTCCTCCTGTTCCTAACAAGACTGTGGGGGCACATAAGGGCCATTGTAAGAACCTCTCCCCCCATCCGGTCTTTAGAAAATCAGACCTTCGACTTTGCTCATGCTAGGACGAGGTTCTCCTCTTGTTTCTAACAAGACTGTGGGAGCACATAAGGGCCGTTGTAAGGACCTCTCCTCCCATCCGATCTTTAGAAAATCGGGCCTTCGACTTTGCTCATGCTAGGATGAGGTTCTCCTCCTGTTCCAAACAAGGCTGTGGGGGCACATAAGGGCCGTTGTAAGGGCCTCTCCCTCCATCCGGTCTTTAAGAAATCGGGCCTTCGACTTTGCTCATGTTAGGACGAGGTTCTCCTCCTGTTCCTAACGCGCTTAATTCCGTTTGTATGGAGGAGTTATCTCCTATCATTATAAGCTCATACCAAAAGAAAAATGCGCGAATATGAAAAGAATTTTTATTCAGGACAAAGTTATCGGTAATACATTCGTAGATTTTTTGAACCTTATAACCGCGGAAGGTCTGCTCCCCGTCGGGGTCCCCCTGAGATGGAGTTGATAATCCCAATCAGAGGTCGATCTTCAGGCTGCTCCTCCCTCCTTGGCGGTTCCGGCTGCGGTAGGGCCCTAGACCGATCTTCCCTTCCTTCAGGTCAGCATCGAATGAATCTATCGAGCCGACCTCGTTTAATGAGCTCCTCGATCTCGTCTCGGAGCTGAATATACTCATCCGTATCGTGGCCATGGTCACGATGATAGAGGCAGAATTTGTTTGGGTTGCACTTCCCAAGATGCGAGCACATCCTCTCCGGCCTTGGGAGCTGCTCCCTAACCTCCATCAGCACTTGAGCTTTCGAGGTGTTGAGAGGGACGTAGCTGTGGAACCTTCCGAGAGGAGAGCCTCACCGAACTCGACGGTCTGGGCTTCTCTGCTTACGAGCTCGGGGAGGAGTCCGGACGTGCCTATGTCCGGGAGGGGTTCGAGAATGCGGCCGAGCTTCACTCGGCCCTTTTTCAACTGCGGGCTTGCTCGAGTCTCCCGCCTGCCACTCTCTCGCAGTCTCCTCGTCTTTCATCTTGAAGGCTTCTTTTGCTCAGGCATATCCTTCGGCCCGAGCCAGCAAATCGATAAAATCTCTGGGGTACTTCTTTTCCAAAGAGAACAGAAGGTCATTCTTCTGAAGGCCGCCTTTCAGAGTGGCCATTGTGACCGATTGGTCCAAGTTTCGGACCTCCAACACAACGACGTTGAAATGGTTGACGTAAGCCCGGATGGATTCCCCCTCCCTTTACTTGATGTTGATGAGGGACTCCGAACCTCTCCGGAGATACCGGCTGCTACCAAAATGAGCCACAAACTGATGGCTCATCTGGTCAAAGGAAAAGATGGTACCCAGCTTCAACGCCGAATACCAGTTCCTTGCTGCTCCCTTCAGGGTGGATGAAAAAGCTCGGCACAGAATGGCGTCTGGTGCTCCATGGAGCAGCATTATTGTCTGGAAGGCCTCCAGGTGGTCAACCGGGTCCGAGGTCCCGTCATAGCTTTCAAATTGGGGGAGCTTGAAGTTAGACGGGATCGGTTCCTACATGATCATTTGAGAGAAGGGTGGGTCAGTACAGATGTCCTCACTATAAGCAGGGGGAGCATGACGGAGTCTTCGATCCACCGATGCATCTCCTCGAGCCTTCGATCCAGGAAGTCCTCTCGACTGCGGGTCTTGAGGGTCTTTGGACAGAATGGAGGTAGAGATCCTCCGGGAGTAGAATCGTGATCGGACTGAGGGCTCTCCACCCTCGGATTTGTCTTTTAATAAAAAACGGAGCGACTGGCCCAAGTGGCCCGCCCTACCACTGAATTTTGGAATTCCGACGACATTCTCTCCAACCGCACTGACGCCTGCAGCTGTTGTTGCTGTTGCATGGCCTGCACCGCTTCAGTGAGGCCTCTGACTTACTGAACCAGCAGGTCGAATTGCTCCGCACCGACCGCCGTTGCCGGAGGAGGAGGGGGAGCCTGGGAAACTGAAGGTGAGGCCGAAGCCTGAGATCTGACCGCGGATGCCGTGGATCGCCTGGTGGATGCTTTGCGGGGAGGCATCGGGTGAAGATCTAGTAGGAGAAGGAGAAGAGGATGTCGGAGAAGATGATCGAAATCAGTCCCATTGAGCACTCCTTTTAGAACAAGGGTACTGCGAAGACACAGGCCCCTTCCTCTAGCTCCAATTCTGTTGGTGCAGAATTTTGCCGAAGCCGGAGTTGCTGGAGTCGAGAAGACCGTGGCCGCCGTCGGGACCTGTAAGAAAAGTCTAAATCAGAGTTGGGGATGCTCCGGCAAGATCCTCCGATGCTCAAGTCAGTACTCTGCTTCAACAGAAATAGAGTGCTCGAGCAGAAATTTTGGCAGAGTTTCGAGATAGAATTTTTGAGCTTAGAAAAGAAGGTATCTGGAGATCCTTATTTATAGATGGAGAGCGCAACTGACTGACAGCGACGTCTGTAACCGTTTGGTAGTGGGCCGTTTAAAACCGTGCGGAGTTTGTTACGGAGAGTAGTGGCGTCAGAGGTCGTTCAGGGCCACGTGGAGCTTGTTGCGGAGAGTGGAGTGGTATCTGTTGTCGTGACTTGCCAGGGAGTGGTGGAGCTGCATGGAATTCATTGCAGAGAGTGGAGCAGGGTGGCGGTTCTTGTCATGGCTTGTCAGAAAGTGGTGGAGCCACGTGGAATCCGTTGTAGCGAGTGGAGCAAGGTAGTGGCCCTTGTTGTGGCTTGCTAGAGAGCTTGGACCCGTCGGCTGAAGCTCGGCTGGGATGCCTGATGGAGCAGAATGGCCCTTTACTTCGTCGTTCTAGGAGAGGCTCGGATGTTCTAAGGTCGCTGACGAATCTACTATTGTCGGATGCTTCGGGTGCTGACATCTCAGGCGGGAGTCACCTGCTGTAGGAGCTCGGATGGAGATTTTCTGTTGACGAAGTCCGGGGAAGTCTGATCGCTAGAGAAGTCCATCTGGGATTTATCTAATGTGGAAGCTCATCCGAAGATCGTCCGTCGGGGAAGTCCAGTTTTATGGGAAGCCTGGTAAGAGGTCAGCCGGCGATGGATTTCGGATAGCGCTAGAGAGGCTCGGCAGACATCGGAGGCAATCGGCTATCATAGGGACCTAGCTGCTGGAACTCGTTCGGAACCCATCCGCCGGAGAAGTAGCTCGGCTGAAGTCTACCTGTAATAGAAGTTCGGAGGAAATTCGTTTACAGTAGAGGCTTGAATGAAATTTGCTTACAGTAGATGTCTGGGATAGACAGCCCACTGTAGGAGTTCGGAGTAGACCGTTCGTAGTAGAAGTTCGGCTCTTATGGGAGCTCGATCGGGATCCGGAAGGCGGTCAACCGCCGTAGAAACTTAGATGGAGTCTGGTTACCGTAGAAATCTCGCTGTCAGGGAAGCTCGGATGCAGACGAAGTCCGGAAGAAGTTCAGAAAATTGTTGGTTGCTGTAGAAAGTCGGCTAACAGTGGGGCCCAAAGGGCCTTTGGGGTGGCCCAGTGGATGAGTGCAGAAGTTCATTGTCGAAAAAGTCCAGACGGTCGAGGAGGTTTGGAGAGACACCACATGTAAGGTCGGGAGCCGGAAGAGCCCTGGAAGGATCGATCTTTTACAAACTTCGGCCGGGGGGTATTTTATACCCAACAGGAATATTTCAAAATTTTTAAAAATTATCTTTTTGATAAAATATATAGAACAATAAGAATACATTATATATTACATAAATCATCATATCTTAAAAAAATAGCCTTGATAGTCTAGTGTATTATATTATCAATTGATTTAGAATCCCGTATGATGCACGATATGTAATTATTTTTTTTAAATAATATTTTTATAAATTAAAAATTTAATATAATATAAAAGACATTATGGGTGATATCAAATATTCTAAATAGAAATATAAAATCAGATAGTTTAAAATAATATTTTTATAAATTAAAAATTTAATATAATATAAAAATATCATAAATGATATCAAATATTCTAAATAGAAATATAAAGTCAGATTGTTTAAATAATATAATAGTAAGAAGTAACATAATCATTTTTATCTTTTACTAACAGAGAAATCATTGCTTGAATCAATATTTTTAGCATCAGTTGTTTCGAAATTCTCATTAGCATCCCATGCATATCTCTTTTTTTCATAGTCGTATCAATATTAAAAATTTCATTCTCATCTATTTCAATCTATAAAAAAGAATTTAGTTATCAATGGGTGGCTGACAAGATATTTAAATTTTAAAAATAAAAAAAAATTATTTTTTTATATTAAAATTTTGAAGATCTAAACTTTAAAAACTTTTCATTTACAAAAATAAAAATTTAAATTTTTAAAATTTTTTTCTTATTTTTTTTCTTTCTTCTTTTTTTCTTCATAACGATCTATATCCTCTTTTTTAGAATAATCAAGGATCTCATGAAATCTTTTTTTTCTTTTTTTTCTCTTTACTTTTTTTAAAAATCATTTTTCCTTTCCTTTCCTTTCTTTTATTTTCTCTTTTCTCTTTTTCTTTTTTCTTTTATTTTTTTTTCTTCTTCCTTCTTCACGAGAACCCACTTCTCCTTCTCATTGCGCCGCCCGTCCCGACAATCACAGCAACAATCGCCACAATTGCGGTTGTTGCTACCCCACCTAAAGCCACAACCAAACCCATCCAACTCTTTTCTTTCTTCCTTCTTCTTCAAGGGCACCGACTTCTCCTCCTCGTTGCACCACCCTCCCCGACGGCCACCGCAATGATCACCACGGCCATGGTCACTGTTGCCCCAGCTGAAGCCGTGACCGAACCCATTCCTATCTCCGCCTCTCTCTACCATGAATGAGAAATGTCTACGCCCTTGCCTCTCTCTCCTAGGTCCGAACCCGCACTGCCTCCATCGTTGCCGCCGACCTCCATCTAAAGTCCTCCAAACTCCAGCACATCCCTCCCCGCCGCCCCCCTCGGCTCCCTCCCTTTGCCGCTCACACCACCACAATTAGCACAAAAACCTATATGCTCAGAAAAAATGCCAATCGAAACCTCAGAAAATCTCTCCGATCTCTGTGGATGGGCGATTTTTCTTCCGCATGAGAGCTCCTGCACCTCCCTCTCAGCCGCCCCCCTCCGCTTCCTCCCTCTGTTGCTCATGCTGCCACAACCCTCATTTTCCTCAAACTTCAGATCACCCAAGCTATGCAGCCCCGGCCCAGCACCTTCATCGTTCCTGGCATATCTCGGATCCAACGGGCGGTGGCCTCCACCTCTCCATTATTTGTTTTTGTTCTTTTTAGTTTCAAACATTCACGAGCCCTCACCCACCTCCTCCCGAGTTTTTTCTCTTCTACATGGCAGATAGAGACATGCCCACGTGACAGATGGAGACACATGAATATGTTTGCTCCATGATTTTTAACATCAGTTATTTCAAATCCTCATCATAATTATTTGCATCCCATGCACATCTTTTTTTTTCATAGTCATATCAATATCAAGAATTTCATCCTCATCTACTTCAATATGCAAAAAAGAATTTAGTTACCAACTGATGGCTAGCAAGATATTTAAATTTTAGAAATAGAAAAAAAAATTATTTGTTTGGTATTGAAATTTTGAAGATCTAAATTTTAAAAATCTTTCATTTAAAAAAAATAAAAATTTAAACTTTTAAAATCTTTTTTCTTATTTTTTTACTTTTTTATTTCTTTCTTTCTTTTCTTGATAATAATCCATATCCTCTTTTTTAGAATAATCAAGGACCTCATGAAATCTTTTTTTCTTTTTTTTTTTCTTTTATTTTTTTAATCTTTTTTTCTTTCCTTTCTTTTGTTTTCTCTTATCTTTTCTCTTTTTCTTTTTAAAAAAAAAAAATTCCTTTCTTTTCTTCTCTTTTCTCTTTTTTTTTTGTCTTTCATTTTCTTTCTTCCTTCTTCTTTACGGGAACCACTTCTCTGCCTCATCGTGCCGCCTGCCCCAACAGCCATCGCAACGATCGCCGTAACTGCAGACGCTGCTACCCCATCTGAAGCTACAGCCGAACCCACCTAACTCTTTTCTTTCTTCTTCTTCACGGGAACCAACTTCTCTTCCTCATCACGCCATCCTCCCCGACGGCTACCGCAATGATCACCGCGGCCACAGTTGCCGCTGCCCCGACTGAAGCCACGATCGAACCCACCACTGTCTCCACCTCTCTCCACTATGAATGAGGATGCCCACGCCCTTGCCTCTCTCTCCTAGGCCCGAACCTGCACCACCTCCATCGTTGCCACTGACCTCCACCTCAAATCCTCCAAACACCGACACCTCCCTCCCAACCACCCCCCTCGGCTTGCTCCCTCTACCGCTCACATCTCCACAATGCGTACAAAAACCTGTATGCTCAGAAAAAATCCCAATCGAAACCTAAAAAACCCCTTCGATCTCCGTGGGTGGGCAATTTTTCTTCCATGCAAGAGCTCCAGTCCCTCCCTCCCAACCGCCCCTCTCCGCTTCCTCCCTTTGCGGCTCATGCCACCACAACCTTCATTTTTCTCAAACTTCAGATCAGCTAAGCCATGCAGTCCCAATCCAGCATCTTTCCTATTCCCGATATATCTCGAATCCGGCAAGCGACAACCTTCGCCTCTTCATTGCTTGTTTTTTTTCTTTTTAGTTTCGAATATTTGCAAGCCCTCACCCATGGCGGACAGAAATGCAGTTTGCACCATTTTAATATATATATATATATATATATATATATATATATATATGATTTCGATTAATTCTAAATATAATTTTTGCTAAATAAAGTTTGTTATCTCCATTGATCAAGTTCCATGGTCTATAATATGGCTACCATACGTATGACAATTTAATACATTAATAAACTCTTTGGATGGAGAATCTCCCTATTTTATCAAAAAAAAAAAATCTTCATTGAGACATAATATTTGCAAATATTAAGCCTAGTGTATTATTATCAATGTTAAACCGTATCATAAGAGACCGCCAATCACTTGTTTGATGCGCATATTAAAAACAAATCTGCTGTCATTTTCTTCCCACTTCTGCCCGTACCTGCTCTATGTAAAATATCTAGCAACTACTCCCCAAGATCATGTGAGACCTTCGCCTTCCCACATTTTTCCCTTCTCTTCCTTATTTCCTGAAGAGGAGCAAGTCATGGGTCCCAGCCTCTAGAAAAATTCAAGATTAACATTGAACCCCTCCTTACCTTCTACTCTGCTCCACATTTGTGGACCAGTAGGCCCTGTCCATTTCGAGGGACTGGATCGATGTGTTTGTTCTTTAGTCCATGGAGCCAAAATTTTAATAGAGAGAACAACTTTCTATCTGATATAAAAGATGAAAGATGGATTATAGAAAGGATAGATAGAAGAGAAAAGATGAACAAAGAAGAAAATGAATAGATCTTATGTATTTGATAAAATATTGAAGCATTAATGAAAATAATTTCTTTCTTTTTTAGACATAAGAAGAATGAAAGAAAAGATGGCTAATAATTGTGAAACATTTTTACTAAACTATTTTTTGATTAAAAATATTATTACTAATTTATAATACTTATTTATATTATAAAAATAATACAATATATAAACTTATAATCTTTTAATTTATAATTCTAGAAACATTATATAAATATCTAATTTTAATTTAATGAACTTTAATAGATGATTTTATAAATTAATTATATGGATTAATTAATTATATATAAAATAATTAATTAATTTATAATTTAATTCAAATAGTTAATTAAATTTATACAAATAGTTAACTAAAAATTGTAAATATAAATGAAAAATAAAAAATAATCTAATAATTAAATTATAATTATAAAAATTATGTATTGAAGTTAGAATAACTAATAATAAAATTTATTAGTATAGGATTGATGATATAGATAAAATTATATATATATATATATATATATATATATATATATATATATATATATATATATATATATATATATATATATATATATATATAACGAATGAATGAAAGGGTAAAAAAATATTATAGTTTTGTTAGCAAATCAATGAGAGATAATACTGTTAGTGCAGAAATTTATTCCTAATGTGCTCTATCTATTCTTTTTTTACATCTCTCAAAATATAAATTGATGGATTTAGATGGATAGACAATCCATTCTTTTCAATTATTATTTTTAATTTTTTTTTAAATTAAATAATAGATGAAGATAATTCATCCATTCAATTCTATCTATCCCCTTCTCATGGCCCCATCCATCCTCCTCTTTCGATTTTAATATGTTGCCAATTTTTCACCATACATGGTAGGCCAATAATTGTTGGATGTAAAGAGAAAGAAAAGATACCATCCATGGTACCACGGCACGTCACATGGTATTTGGCTTGGCTTCTCCGCCGGCATTTGATATAAGATTTACGTCCTGCCGCTTTGGCTCCATATTTCCTGCAGCATCCTGGAGTTTCTCCCACTTCTCAGATGGATCTTCTCAAGAGCATGTTTGTACTCATGTTGGTGGCTTTTCTTGGCTGCTTCAATGGAGAGTGCAAGGTTAGAATTCCTTAGCATTTCAGTTGTAATACACTAATACTTGCTTGCCTCTGGATCTTAAGAAGGAAGTTGCTGCAATATTTTTGTTGATCTTGAAGAAAAATTCCATTATGTAGCTTCTTGATGAGTGCTCTTCAGACAGTGATTGTGAAGCTGGATTGTATTGCTTCTCCTGCTCCCAAGGGTTCTCAGGTTCAAGGTGTGTTCGGTCAGCAATCACAGACCAATTCAAGTTATTGGTACTCTTTTTTCCCACTCATGTAGCTTAATTCTGCTTATCTCTTCCTTGTTTCTTGTCTCAAACAAAGTAAACTTTCTTCCTCCTTTGATTGCCTGTCGCAAAGTGAATGAGAATTTGATGTGTGATGATCTTTATAGTATAAGAATATGATGATTATGTCAGAATGAGTATTAGAAAAGGATATCATATTCTAGATGTTTGAAGTTGTCCTTTTAACCTTGGTTTCCTTTCTATGCAACTAAACGTATATAGTTTTGAGTTTGCTAAAGTTTTTTTTTCGCTTAAAAATGATTTTTCAATATCTTAATTTCATATGGGTGCATCATTGGAAAATTTCGCCTCAGGTACTTGTGATATTTCTCCTACTATCTTATGTTAGTATTGTTACCGCAGATTTAGGTCATAATTTGAAGAACGATTGGATTTTATTTGACTTATCAACTTAGGGCAAACAAACGAATGGGGTTGGATTGTCTGTCTTGGTATGCATGGTTAGCAAACAAGAATGCAACTTACTCTAAACAAATTGTATCACATCTTGATTCTGCTACTTTTTTACTACTTTTTGCTGACAAAAGGTTGCACAGATTTCTATTCCTCTTACAAATACAATTGATGCCATGGACTTTCTTTAGGATTACACAACATGCAACCAAATCAAGGTTGCGAGCCGCATGGGGTTTGAATTACTGATCCTTCTAGTATGTCATCAGATTGCACTGTAGCCTTGTTGCTTGTATCTTAAATTTTGATTTGATGTTATATATGAAATTACCTTCGATGATTTCTCTACATGTCTCTCTCTCTCCTCCCCCCTCTTCTTTCTCATGCACATCCTCGTACATGCGCACATACAAAGAACTGCCACCAACCATTTTGTTGAATGTATGAAACCTTGTTCATTTCTGTCAGTTTTTTAAGGCTTCTGCAATTCAATCCGGCTCCCTTTTGAATCTCAGTGTAAGAAAGGCAGTCCATACTTTCTAATATCATGTCAACTTCTGTAAGTTTGTTTTATTCATATTCAATTCCTCTGACAGTTATATTTAACTTTTTCTCATCGTCGGTTGGTCTTGTTTCCTCTGCAGTGCCTTCTCCGAAAAAAAATCCCATAGTACGAGAAAATTTCCTGTAATTCCTGTTCAACCCCTTTTTTCAATATTTTCCCAGACAACCATATAAGAATAATCTAAATCTGCCTGTTTTTTTGGACTAGAAGCCCCCCTGATGTGGAAGCTTTTTGTGTTTCATAGATTGAGAAGTATTTCCCCAAAAAAGAATTATTCTGGTAGGAAAGAAAGAAGCAATTCTGTCAGAATGTTCCCATGAATCTCCACCACAAGCTAATTTTGCATGTTTAGTACCGGTAAATATGAGAGGTAAAAGTTTAGCAAGGTGTGCTGTTCCCTAATGAAAGAACCACAATTTTTTTCACCATTGAGTATTGGCTGTAAAATCTGCCGACAAAATTTTTGTTTGCTAAAAGATAAACATTGGCTTTCCATTCTCTAGGACCAGTAACCGTATTGATGACAAAAGGTAGGACCTTAACTGGGCAAGAAATTATCTCTTAAACTAATGGAAGTAATCTCCCTTGAACCCTATCGAATGACTTTGTCATGCCAATTTGGTAGCCACATCTCAATCTCTCTCTCTCTCTTTTATTGTGGCCATTAGATAATTAGAGAGCATATAATTCCATTATGTAACAATATGATCGCCCCTTGCTCCTTTTCATAATCTCAAAGGACCTTCTTAGGTATATTAGCTAGACTCTTTTTTATGCTCAATTTCTTGCATTTATTAGACAAAAGTCTGAATCAGATATTCATTTCATTTCCTATGGAACAAAGACTCTGTTTCCAATAAACTTGTTTGCAAATATTATGTTATGCATGAATTTTCATAAAAACCTTTATGATTAGTCATACCCCAATGTGCTCAGTCATGGTACTGGATCCTCCCATCAGATGATGAAATATCCTTTCATCTCACCATTGTTCATATCAAATCTCCAATTGCAATCTTACATGCTAAAAGAAGGACTTTCATCTTTATTTTTGTCTGCCTTAGAGAATTTGGTTCATAATTTTATCATGTCCCCACATGGTGACAGTTATGTTCTTTCTGTATCTTTGCCGCAGAATAACTCATTGCCTTTCAATAAGTATGCATATCTCACCACACACAACTCTTTTGCAATTGATGGGGAACCATCTCATACTGGAGTTCCGCGAGTAACTATCACAAACCAAGAGGACACTGTTACCCAGCAATTAAATGTAGTTCCTTCTCTCATATGCAATTTTTTTTTTTTTTTTTTTGTTAAAGTTTGTTTTCAAAAGAAAAGCATCATTCTCTTGTTTAATTCTTTGATGTCTAGAATGGTGTCCGAGCCCTGATGCTGGATACTTATGACTTAAAAGATGATGTGTGGTTGTGCCACTCAAGTGGAGGGAAATGCTATGACATAACAGCATTCGTGAGTATACTCTTACATATACAGTTCTCTATCATATGTATTTAACTTATCTTAAATTTTTTTTATTTTTATTTTTCCATATATTCAACTCCATTTGTAGATAGTAAATCTGGTTTGTCATCTTCAGTAGCTGGCTTGCTAATAAATTAGGCTGTCATCATATGCCTATGTTGTCAGAAGAAATTTTCAGGATGATTCATTGTTCTGTTCCCACCAAAGTATTGCCTTGTTAAATGCCTTTTGCTTTCTTAATTCATCATTGCATTATTTATTTGTTCTACTACCTCCTTTATTAGCTATTAAGTAATTTTTCTTACTTGGATAGTTAAGTAATAAAGAGCATAGCTACTTCATTTTGTCAGCCAACTGAAGTGATCTAATATGTTAGGAACCAGCCATTGATACTATGAAGGAGATTGAAGCGTTCCTATCTACAAATCCTTCTGAGATTGTCACATTGATCTTAGAAGATTATGTTCAGGCTCCAAATGGATTAACAAAGGTCTTCAATGAATCAGGTTTGTTAGAGTACTGGTTTCCAGTCTCAAACATGCCCCAGAATGGTGAGGACTGGCCCCTTGTACGTGACATGGTTTCTAACAACCACCGCCTTATCGTCTTCACATCTATCAAATCCAAACAAGATACAGAAGGGATTGCCTATCAATGGAACTACATGGTTGAAAACCAGTGTAAGCAAAAAAAAATCCTCCTCTTCTTTGATGCATGTTCTCTTGTGTCAGTAGTGCCATATAGTGCACATTTTGTCATGTAGATAGTTCTTCAATACTCATGGAATAGGACCTCCAGTCGAAAGGTCAATACACTTAATCAAAAATATTTTTTTTGATGAGTTAGGGTGACCTGCTACTAGGGTGTATCATCTTATAATGGCACCACTGCCCAAACTCTCAGTTGGCAAAAATCCAAAGGTTGTTACTGGTGTTTCAAATGACCTTCTAACCTGACTCACTGCATGAGCGATGTCTGGCCTACAACAGACCATCACATACATCAAGCTCCCAACTCCTGAAGCATAAGGAACCTTCTCCATCTCCTGAGCCTCCACCTCAGTCTGTGGCACCATGGTCTTCGAGAGTCTGAAGTGACCGGCAAGTGGCAGCTCCGCCGGCTTTGCTCCCTTCATCCCGAACCTCTCTAAGACCTTCTGTATGTAGCCCCCCTGAGATAGATGCAGCACCTTCCAGGCTCGATCTCTGAAAATCTCCATACCTAGGATCTTCCTTGCAGGGCCCAAATCCTTCATCTCAAACTCCCGAGATAAGGATGCCTTCAGATCCTGCACAACCTTCCTACTCTTGCATGCTATAAGCATGTCATCCACATACAAGAGTAGAAACAATCTAGAACCATCCTCAAGAGACTGAACATAAACACAGGGATCAAACTCGTACCTGAAAAGTCCAATACTACGCACATAGGAGTCGAACCGCTTATACCATTGCCTCGGCGACTGCTTCAGCCCGTACAGCGACTTCTGCAACAGACAAACCTTTTCCTCTGATCTTGGATCCCTAAAATCGGATGGCTGCTCCATATAAATCATCTCCTCCAAATGCCCATGGAGGAATGCCGTCTTGACATCCATCTGCTCCAGCTCTAAATCCTGAGTTGCTACAATGCTCAGCAACACTCTGATGGAAGTATGTCTGATGACGGGAGAGAAGACCTCGCTGAAGTCGATGCCTTCCTTCTGGGAGTATCCCTTGGCCACTAACCTCGCCTTGAATCTGATACCTCCCTGTTCTGAAGGCCCTTCCTTGCGACTGTAGACCCATTTACAGCCAATGGGCCTCTTCCCCTGTGGCAACTGCACCAATCGCCACGTTTGATTCTTGTGGAGAGACTGCATCTCTTCGGACATCGCCTGGACCCACCACTCTCTGTCCTGGCTCTCAATAGCCTCCTGATACATATATGGATCTCCGTTTGCTATCACCAGGGCATATGACAGCATCTCCTCGAAGCCATATCGGTCCGGTTGCCTGATGGTCCTCTTGGGCTTGTGTAGGGCAACACCGATATCAGTTCTTGGTCCAGTTCGCTCCTGCTGGACCTCTCCGCCTCGATCATCCATTCGAGTCCTCTCCACCTGTGAAGACACCTTAGGTAGGTTCTCCACCTGAATGTCATATCCTCCCGTAGTACCTGCAAGAGGCAAAATAAAAGAGGTAAGTTGTCCAGCAGCGCCCTGCTGTACCTCCTCCTGCTCCTACTGCTCCTCCATGTCTGCTCGTCTCCGTAGGACTGACTCCTCATCAAAAGTCACATCCCGACTAATGATGACCTTCTTTTCTAAGGGATCCCATAGCCTGTATCCCTTGACTCCTCGCGGATAGCCTAGAAACACCGTCTTGAGTGATCTAGCATCTAGCTTGCTCCGCTCACCAGCTCCAATGTGCACATAGGCCGTGCACCCAAATACCCGTAGATGGCCCAGCCCAACTGTCCTCCCAGACCATACTTCCTCTGGAAGCCTGCCATCCAACCTGGTGTAAAGTGACCGATTGACCAAGTAACCTGCTGCGTCAACTGTGTCAACCCAAAACTCCTTTGGAAGCCCTGCTTGCAGCCTCATGCACCGTGCCTTTTCCAAAAGTGTTCTGTTCATCCTCTCGGCCACCCCATTCTGCTGTGGAGTCTCCTTAACTGAGAAGTGTCTCCTGATCCCACACTCCTCACAATAATCCTGAAACTCTCTGCTGGTATACTCCTCGTCATTGTCTGACCTCAGACACTTCACACTCCTCCCCTGCTCCTTCTCCACCTCAGCTTTCTAGATCTTGAACTTGGTGAATATCTCTGACTTCTCTCTCATGAAGTAAATCCAGAGTTTCCTTGAGAAATCATCAATCAGGGTCATGAAGTATCTGGGCCCATTCCTAGCTAAAACTGGGGTTGGTCCCCACACATCCATGGGTACTAACTCCAGAGGGGCTGCACTGTGGGCTGTACTGATGGTGAACTGAACTCTCCTCTGCTTTCCCATCTAGCAAGGCTCACAGATCTCTCCTGTAGCCCCATCCTCCAGATTAGAGATGAGTCCTCTCCTGCTCAACTCTCTCAGCCCCATGTCACCCATGTGGCCTAGGCGGTAGTGCCACATCCTGTAAGCCCCATCCTGGTCCTGTGCTGCAGCTGCTGCATCAGACTCTCTGGTCACCACAGATCCCTCCATGCGATAAAGGTTATTGTCCAACCTCCTGCCTCTCATTACCATCATAGCTCCATTGGAGATGTTCAGTACTCCGCTTCTAGCTCTACTGCTGAAGCTGTATCCACTGCGCTCCAAGTAGCCAAGTGACACCAGATTCTTTTCCAGCTCCGGGATGTGCTTTATATTTGTCAATGTCCTCACAATCCCATCAAACATCCTCACCCTGACTGTCCCTATCCCAGCCACCTTGTAAGGATGATTGTCGCCTAGAGTCACTGATCCCTCATCTGTCTTGATGTATGTAGCAAATCAAGACCTGTGTGGTGTGTAGTGATGTGAGCACGTAGAGTCTAGTGTCCACTCATCTATGTACTGCCTATGACCATCTGATACCACAAGTAGATCATCCTCCACCTGCTGCCCAGCAACTGCAGTCACTGATTCTGAGCCACTTCTTTCTCCCTTCTTGCTCTTCCATAGTGGACATTCTCGCTTGAAGTGCCCGAACTCGTTGCACTTGAAGCATTTCACCTCTTTCTTTCCCTTCCTGGACTTGGACTGCCCCCTGGACTTGCTTCTGCCTCTGCCTCTACCTGTCCTCTCCCCTACTGCCAAACCCTCTTGGAGAGCCCGATCTCTGGTCAACTTTTTTCTCTGCTCATTAAACCTCGGCACTGAGACCATGTCCTCATATTCCAGAGTCTCCTTGCCGTAGAGCAGTGTAGTCACCAAAGAATCATATGATCTTGACAGCGAACACAAAAGCAACAGGGACTTGTCCTCCTCATCCAGCTTTACCCCGATATTCACCAACTCCATGCACAACTGGTCGAACCTCTGAATGTGGCCAATCACATCAGATCCCTCCTACATCCGAAGACTGTACAACCTCTTCTTCAGCATCAGCTTGTTGCACATATTCTTCCCCATATACATGGTGTGCAACTTCGACCAAAGGCCCTTCGGGGTCTTTTCTTCCAGCACCGAATACAATACCGCATCCGCCAAACATCCTCTGATCATCGAGCATGCTTTCTTCTCCAACAATGCCCACTGTCTATCTGTCATTCCCTCAGGCTTCTCATCCAAAGCCTGATCCAGATCTGCTTGCACCAGAAGATCCTCCACCCAGATTTTTCACATGGAAAAATTCTCTTTGCCATCAAACTTATCAAAATAGACCTTCATATTGCTGTCCATGACTGGATCCAAGCCAAACAAGCAATATAAAATCAAGAAGTATAGAATATACCTTGATGGTACCTTACTGAAAATTTTTAACACTTGGGATCTTCAACTTCTCGTGCTTGAAACCGCTTCCTCACCATCGTAGCTCTAATACCAACTATTGGAGCATGATCTTGGTTCCTCCCACGGACCTTGGGTGTAGCAAAATCAGCAACGAATAGATCTGGAGTCGTCTGGATACGATCCAAGGCCCTTGACGAAATCAGCCTGGTTGCTGTCTTCTTCGTCAGCCTTTCGTTCCAGATGAAGAATGCCTCTGAAACTACCTCTAAAAAATCCAAGATCTGGTACCCAACCAGATCAGACCTGGATCGAGGTCCTCCAATTCATAGATCTCAAATCAGGGTATTTTAGATAGAGAAAAAGATAGATGGAGATAGACCTCACAGATCTGTCCTGCTGCAGTCTTTCTTGTAGATCTGTTGATGGAGATCTCACCCACGCCTCAAACGACCTCAGATCAACTCCAGATCTGAGAGAGACTTGTACCAACCTCTTCTCAAGAGATTCTAGGTTCTGGACCTAGTGTTTGGGTGCCTGCAAGAGGGGGAGAGCAGATCTGATAGGCGGCTGCAAGGGGGAAGGGGCTAGCGCCTCCCCTTCTTCTCTTTCCTTTTATGGACTGGCGGCAAGAAACCCTAGGGTTTCTTGCTCCTGGGGCATGGAGAATTGCTGGAGAGTGAGGGAGAAGAGAGAGAGAGACTTGGGAGAAAGAGTCTTGTATTTTCTTGGCTTGATCAAACCTATACATGTATATGTATATATAAACACCGGGTCAAGTGACCCAAACCCAAAACTTCCTTGACCAACTCTATGGAAGATTAGGTTAACCCAAGCCCATGTACACCCATGACTCGACCTAATCTCACCTATCCTGGGCCCAGACCTATCCCATAAAGAGTTGGTCCCTTGAGGCCCACATAACCTAGACCTCAAGAATCTAAAAGGCCCACAGCCTTTCAACCTAGGGCCCAACTAGCCCTAGAGCCTCCATGAAGCCCTCATGAATGATGGACCTTGGCCTTAGCCTTGGTCTCCTGGGCCTTGGGCACACCACTTGGATCATAACACCTTTCACTACTGAAATGTTTGAGACCTACAGACACCGACTATGCTCTCCGAGAAGTTTATGATGAGATTTGCGAAAATCACTTGGAGGGCAAATCATTGGCTTATAAAGTTTAACGATCAGGATATTATTGGTCCACCATAAAGAAAGATGCAGCTGACCTCATTCAGAGATATGAACCGTGTCATGAAGGAACCAGATCTAGGATTTCAGGGTTTGAAATTTTTTCAAGATCAGGCAGTGGAAGACTAAAATAAATCAAAATTTATCTTATAAAATCAGAGAATCCCTAGATCTAAGATCCTATTACATGATTATTACATGGCATTAAATCAAAAATTAAAATATAAAAAGCAAGAACTACATGTTGATCATATCAACATGCTTCTATACTACATCTAATGTATGTAAAATATAATAGATCAGATCTATTACCTTGCAAGTTAGACATTCTAACTTTGCTGATCCGAACTTGAGGATGATGTTGCAAGCCGTACATACGTCTGACCTCTAGAAGTCATCCACACGAGCCCATGAATCACAATCAGAAGTTATGGTCCAGGAAATCAGCATAATATGCTAGTACTGTGCTGATCCTTCTTCGATGATCGATCAGATGCCTCCTTCTTCTTGATTTGGACTCTTCCAAAGATGAGAAGTAGAAGGAGTTTTAGATATGAGATACTCTCAGAAAACTCACAGATGGAGGAAGAAAAAAGGTGAACTCAGCAACCCTAGAAGAAGACCCTCTTTTTCTTCTCTTTGCTCTAACCCAGACACTTAGTTTTGTGTCTATTATATCTCCACGCCCCAACACTCTTTCTTTCTAATTTTCACATGCCCCAAAAGTCTCTCAATGCTCTATAATTTACAAAAATCTCAATAAAAAATTTATCTTAAATAAAGAGATATGAAGAATCTTTGTCTAGGTCAAATACCTAGTCAAGAAAAATCCAAACAGAGCAAGACAAGTGATGCCCAACTCTTGGGTGCCCCCTTCTTCTTTTTCTACCATGGACCACCAGCAAAGGGCGCACAATATGTGCCATAAAACTCATGAAAATTTCAAAAAAAATCTGGATAAAATCAGTACCATAAGGAAAGAGTTTTGGTTTCTTAAAATTCTATCTCATAAAATTTGAAATCCAAACTAATTCCTACTTTGACTTGGTCCACAACCACATTCCATGTAAGAGAGAAAGAGTGAAAAGTTTTGGACATGTGTAAAGGCCTAGGAGAGAAGATTTTGTCACACAAAATAAGAAAGAGTGGGCTACGGCACCAGTGCTGTCGCAGTAGAGCAGGACCAGACCATCGAGGGAGGGTGATACTTCGAGCTTGGTGATGAATTTTCTCAGCCACATGGCTTTCTTCGTGGCATCTGATACTGCGATGTACTCTGCCTCACAAACAGAGTCTACCACAGTATGCTGCTTGAAACTCTTTTAGTAGATGGCTCCACCATTCAGAGTAAAGATATAATCCGACATACTTCTGCTGTCATCATGGTCAGATTGAAAGCTGGAGTCTGTGAACCCCACAAGTTTCAGATCTAACTCGTCATAAACCAACCATTGATCTTTAGTATTTTTCAAATACTTAAGGATGGCTTTAACCACTTTTTAATGATTTTTTTCAGGATCAGATTGGTATCTACTCACTACTCCTAGTGAGTATGTCACATCTAGCCTTGTACATGTCATGGCATATATGATAGATCCCACAATCGAAGCATATGGGACTCTACTCATACGTTCTCTCTCTTCAGGAGTTGTCGGACAATCTTTCTTAGAGAGAGAAATTTCATAGCCTATCAGTAGATAGCCCTTCTTGAAATTCTTCATGCTGAACCTTTTCAGCACAGTGTCTATGTACATGGACTTGGATAATCCAAGCATCTTTTTAGATCTATCCCTATAGATCTTCATCCCTAGGATGTAGGATGCTTCACCCAAGTCCTTCATAGAGAACTATGATGACAATCAAATTTTTATTTTCTATAGTGCGGGGATATCATTTCCGATTAAGAGAATGTCATCCACGTACAAGATAAGAAATACCACAACTAGACCATTTACCCATTTATAGATGCAAGGCTCTCTCTGTTCTTAACGAAGCCATACGTTTCGATCACCTTATCAAAATGCATGTTCCAACTCCGAGAAGCTTGCTTCAATCTATAAATGGATCTCTGAAGCTTGCACACCTTGAACTCATCTGTGGATGTAAACCCCTCAGGTTGTATCATATACACATCTTCGGTCAGTTCTCCATTCAGGAAAGTTGTCTTTACATCCATCTGTCAGATCTCATAATTCAGATGGACAGCTATTGCAAGTATCATCCAAATAGATTTGAGCATTGCCACAGGGGAGAACGTCTCATTATAGTCAATACCATAATGTTGACGATACCCCTTGACAACTAAACAGACTTTATAGGTCTCCATCTTTTCATTTGCGCCCCTCTTCCTTTTGAAGACCCATTTACACCCAATGGGTTTAACCCCTTCAGGTGGATCAACTAATGTCCATACATCGTTGACCTTCATGGACTCCATTTCGGATTTCATGGCTTCAAGCCATTTCTTGAAATCAGATCTCTGCATTGCATCCATATAGGTGATCAGATCCTCATCGTTCTCATCGAGTTCGATGGGATCACCGTTCCGAACCAAAAAATTATAGTATCTGTTCGACTGACACGATATTCTATTGGATCGCCTTAATGGTGTAGGTACATTGGGCTCCAGATCTGATCTAATCAAATCTGACCTAGGTTCAGCTATTGGTGTCGATCCTTCTACCTGTTGAACTTCATCAAGTTCAACCTTAGAGGCAACAATTCCTTCACCAAGGAACTCCTTTTTTAAAAAGATTACCTTAAGGTTGACGAACACCTTTTATTCATCAGTATGGTAGAAAAAATATCCTTTGGTCTCTTTGGAGTATCCTATGAATGTGTATTTATCAGACCTAAGTCCAAGTTTATCTATAACTAACCATTTGACATAGGTCGAGTACCCCCAGACCCTAAGGTGTGAAAGTGCTGGCTTATGCCCTATCCATATCTCATATGAAATCTTAATTACAGACTTACTTGGAACCCTATTTAACAGATAATAGGTTGATTCGAGTGCATATCCCCAGAAGGATATTGGCAAGCTAGCAAAATCCATCATGGATCGGACCATGTCTAATAGAGTCTGATTTCTTCTTTTAGACACACCATTATGTTGTAGTGTTCCTGGAGGAGTTCATTGAGAGAGAATCTCATTCTCTCCTAGATATGTGAGAAACTCATCAGAAAGGTATTCTCCTCCTCGGTTAGACCGAAGAGTTTCAATACTCTTTCCAGTTTATTTTTCTACTTCACTTCAGAATCGTTTGAATATTTCAAATGAATCCGACTTATGTTTCATCAGATAGACATATCCATATCTGGATAGATCATCCATGAAAGTGATGAAGTAGAAATATCCACCTCTAGCACTTGTGCTCATGGACCTGCATACATCAGTATGTACTAGGCACAAGAGCTCAGTAGCTCTCTCATCTTTTTCAGTAAAAGGTGACTTGGTCATTTTACCAAGAAGACTGGACTCACAGGTTGGAAGTGATTCACAATTACTGACTTCGAGGATTTCCTCTTGAGTCAACCTGTTTATCCTGTTCTTGTTTATATGACCTAGCCTATAGTGCCATAAGTAGATATCTGATACACTATCTAATGTAGGGTGCTTGCCAGTAGAATAGACTACATTAACAAGTTGTGATAACATATACACACCATTGCTCAAATGTCCACAAAAAATAGTAACACCATTCATAATGATATTACAAACTTATTTCTTTATTAAAATTTCATAATCATTTTTGGCCAGAAGGCCTACAGAAATAACATTTAAAAAAAAAATTAGAACAGAAATGACAAT
The DNA here is from genome assembly GCF_000442705.2 of Elaeis guineensis. Taxonomy (NCBI): domain Eukaryota; kingdom Viridiplantae; phylum Streptophyta; class Magnoliopsida; order Arecales; family Arecaceae; genus Elaeis; species Elaeis guineensis. Next base: position 81,210,688 of record NC_025994.2, read on the forward strand.
CATTAAGAACAACGGTATGGAACTCAAATACAAGTTTCAAGATTCTTAATGCTAGATCTGGAACTGGTCTTCCATCTCCAACGTTTAGGAACCTCTCATCTTGCTCAAATCTCCTACTAACCTGCAACCCCTGCAACGAATTGCAGATATGGTAAGAACTATCGGTATCCAATATCCAGTCAGTTATATCACAAATAGAGAAATTATAAGGAGTTATCATATAAATACCTTGCCCAGCAACAGCTTGCTTCTTTCTCTGCCTGTTCGGATCCAAAGAGGCAATGTACTGAGGACAGTTCCTCTTCCAGTGTCCCCGCTTCTTACAAAAGAAGCATTCAGCTTGACTCTTATCGGACTTGATCTTTCTAGTCTGACCCTGCACTGATGTCCCAGCCTGAACTTGCACCTTCTTCACTTTTTTCTTCTTGTTCTTCTTCTCTTTCTTAAAGGGTCGAGAATCAGAAGATGAACCTCCCACTAAGTTCACCGACTCCTTGTGGAGTTGGTGATCCTTCTCAAAGTTCTAAAGCAACCCCAGTAACCTATGAAAGTTTACTTTAGGCTTTGTCGTTCTATAATGAGTGAGGAATGGGAGATAAGACTTGGGCGGCAGCAAGTTCAGTATTGCATCTTTTCCAAGCTACTCATGTAAGAGAAAGTCGAGCTTGCTCAAATGCTCCATCAGCTCGATCATGTACAATACATGATCAGTGACAGAGGTACCATCCCGCATTTTAGTATTGAAGATGGCACAACTAGTCTTGTGCCTCTCCATATCATCGGGTGTGCCAAAGGCATCCTCCAACACTTGAAGCATGTCCTTTGGCTGAGCCGTCTCAAATCTGTGATTGAACTCGTTGCTCATGGCAGCCAGCAAGATGCAGTGCACCATGATTTGATCACTGAGATACTTCTGGTAAGTGTCTCTGACTATTCCACGTGTATTGGCAGCTGGCTCTTCAAGTGCAGGATCCGTTATCACATATAGGATCCGTTCATGCTCCAGGACTATCTTCAACTTTCGGTACCAGCTACCGAAGTTGGGTCCCACCAACTTATCATTGTCCAACAATGATCGGAGCGATAGAAAAGTGGCCATATCTGCACAAAGAAAAATCATAACCTAATTAGTAATTGATTCATTAAATCTAAATATTTGAACTTTAATCAAAAGGTTTCTCCCACTATTTTATTCGAATTGGTAGCCTCTACCTCCAATTCGAAGAATTACCCTAATTCCTTAGAGGGTACTAGAATCCACTTAGATTGCACACAAGCCCAACTTTGGTTGGCCAACCCATGTACATCTAAGGATAGGTTCATAACCAATTATTTTTCTAAATAATTTTTAGTAATTTTAATTTTGCCCCAGTCCCTAATCAGTAGGCTTTGGCCTCCACTGAAAAGGTGTAGTTAGGTCCAACCATTAACATAACCATACTTGGCCCATCTAGCCAATGAATGATTAGGCCCAATTTTGGTTGGCTAAGCTAACCACCATTTAGAAAGATACAGTCAAGAAATCATATTATGAATGACAATTCCATCAGCCGATAAGCACCAGGCCTTTGGGCCTCCAATGATTATCCAACTGATAGACCCATTATCATCTACTTAATGGAAGGCTATGTTCTAGTTATCACCATAACTATTTTATTTTAAGAATCTAATAATTTTAGAAGATTTAATTGATTTAGAGGAAGAGGTCAGATGAACCAGCTTATCATGATCCTCCTACTGGCTTTACCAAGTCAACTTAAGGGAGACCATTAAAAGGGCTGGTCTAGGAGCACCTAAATCAGTCACACTGATTTACCTAGTCGACATGAGTCAGCTCGAATAGTCAAGTGATCCGATCAAAATATAATTTCATCAAGAGATCAGATAAGTTCGATCGATGGGAGGATCTGCCAAAGCTTGCCTTAGACACCATCAGATATGGCCAAGTAAGCGGACTGCTAATTAAAAACCACCGATCTGGTTTACCTTAGTCACCAACTGGTTTAATTAGTTTCAATTAGATCAATCTAACAGTTCGTGCTAGACCGCTTAGCTAAGAATCAAGTCCATTTGGTTCTCATTAAAGACATGGACTTGACCAACTATAACTATTATAATTGATCTAGAGAATCCTTGACCTAATCTAAGACAACAATTGATTAGATTTAGTCAATTCTCTAATTAAGTCCATCTTTAATCTAACCTTAGGTCTAACCCAATTAATGGACCTAATTCTCACTAATCCATTAACCCAATGTGTTATGGTTTGTGTCTTAAGTTCTTCAATTCACAATCTTAGAACCTAATCAAACAACTTCATAATTCTCAATTAAGTTTTGGGCTGAGGGTTGGGATTCGGCTTTTCGAAAATAATTTTCATATTTGTAAAATATTTTTACAATATGGTTCCACCAACCAAGTTGCATATTTGATTCATAATCAAAATACAAGTGAAATAAGCATGAAACTACTTTAGATCTAATCTAAACAGGTTCATATAATTAAAATAATTTCAACTTTAAACTGCACAAATTTTTTAGACAAATATATGATGGTTCTTTGCGTGGGAATTATTAACAAAGAGATCTTATTTTAGATTTAAACATATTTTAAATCTAATAAATCATAAATTTAATCTAGATCACATCTAACAAATTTATGATTAAAGATATATCTATACGAACTAGGACAATCTTCACACTATAAGGGGTAAACCTTACAATAGGACAACCTATAGTTCGTGATTGATCTAAAAATTTTAATTTTAGATTTAATAATCAGATTATAAATTAGATCTAATCTAAGAAATAATCTAAGCATGTATAAATAATCATGTAATAAACAACCTAGGCTCTAATACCAATTGAAGGAACCAAATCTAGGGTTTCAGGGTTAGATCTTGAAACTTTTTCAACATCAGGTAACGAAAGACTAAAATAAATCAAAATTTATCTTATAAAATCAGAGAATCCCTAGATCTAAGATCCTATTATATGATTATTACATGATATTAAATCAAAAATTAAAATATAAAGAGCAAGAACTACATGTTGATCATATCAATATGTTTCTATACTACATCTAATGTATATAAAATATAATAGATCAGATCTATTACCTTGCTGATCCGGGCTTGAGGATGATGTTGTGAGCCGCACACACATCCGACCTCTAGGAGTCATCCACATGAGCCCACGAATCACGATCAAAAGTCTTGGTCCAGAAAATAGCACAGTATGCTAGTACTGTTCTGATCCTTCTTCATGTAGTGAATTTCAGTACAGGGGTAAAACGATAATTTTAAAACTTTTTTAAAATTATAATTTTATTGTAAAAATTATTAATTAATCTAATTAATTAATATATATTAATCCTACATAAAGATCTAAATATGATATATATAGCATACATTTAAATTTGAAATTTAAACTTCTACAGTAAACGTTTTACTGTTATGTGTTCAGAACACATTACCTTCGCGCAGGTAGTCGTTCGCTGCAGTCTGATTACTGTCGAGATAGTCTGATCATTGTAATACAGCCACACAGTATGTCTAACCTCTGTGGATCATCCACACGAAGCTCCCGATCAGATCGGCTCCTCACGAATGCTAGTTTATTACAGAACCCTTTCGACGGTTGATGCTAATCGAACTCATTCGATCGATGTCTGCCGATTCCTTGGATGCTCTGAATCATCACCAGAGATAGTAGAGAAGTTGATGAAGCTCTCCCTGAAGTTTGGTGGGCTCACGATACTCATAGCTCACCTTCTCACTTCCCGAACCCTAGGCAGTAACCCTAGGGTACACACAGAAAACCCTGCACCCAAAATCTTTTCTTTTCTCTTCTTTTCTTTTTTGTTCTCATGCACAAGGCTTTTCTCATGCCACCCTTCTCTCACAGATCAGATGATCACACATCCCACCTTCTCATCCCTTTTAAAATGGTGCAAGATCGTATTTTTATCATATTTTTACCGCGTGAGAGGATAAAGCTAGGTGGTTGCTCACTTGAATTCAAATCAAATTTGAATTCAAATGCCAACCAACCTATGCTTATCCAGTCAAGGCGTGAGAAGGGAGGGGCGTGGGCTTCTTTGTGCATGGAGAGTTTTCACGAGAAACTTTTTCTCATGTAAAGTAAGTGGCGCACAAGTGGATAAGGTGGCGCATGAGATTAGTTGCCCATTCAAATTTAAACTTCATTTGAATTTAAATGGCCAACCAACCATCTTTATCCACTCAAAATGATGCACATAGGAGGGGCGTGGGAAGGCTTCTGCGTGGGAGAAAATTCATGAGAACTTGTTTCTCATGAATTCAAATAGGTGCAGGTGAGGTGAGGTGGAGCAGGGAGATAAGTCAAGGTGGTTTCAAACCTAATTGAACTAACCTTATTAAAATAGGTTAGGCACAATTAGACTAAATTAAACCCAACATAATTAGTCTTAATTAGGCTCAATAAAATTCTAACCAAATCAAAAATTAACTAAGCTTAACCCCTGATCAAATCAGAGACCAAACCACCTCGGCGATTAGGTCAACTCTTAACCTAATCGGATCAAACCCAACTGAATCCAATTCAATTGGACTTGATCCAAAAATAATTATTTAATTAAATTGAGTTAATTAGTGATCAAATCACTAATTAAACCTCTCATAAATATTGAGTCAAAATTCGATGGATAATCGGGCATGAAAATCCATCGATATGAAACCTTGATCGAAGAGCCCCAAACCAGTGAGACTCTTGACCCCGGTACCCAAATGGTGTGGAACTCATGATCAGAGAATCCTGATTCTCGATCACAGAATCTCAGACATGTAGGACTCAGAGTCTCCGAGCATTAGGACTCTTGGTCGAAGAGTCCCGTCCAGTGGGATTCTTCACCAGCCATCAGATCAGATAGGAACCTCTAATGTGTGTGACCCCACAGGTTCGAACTTAAGCATGTAGCACAGGAATCAATTTCTGTACAAATCGAAGTGACCATCTAGCAATGGTACCTGATATTCGGATAGGTCGAATAGTCGCAATCACAACATTCAGAACCTATGCGAATATAGTTACTGTATAATTCATCCCTTTTGATCCCTGTGTATAGGATGACTTAAGGTTAAACTGCCAACCCTGATCAGATCATCCGAATCATGCTCAACTCAATCAGTCCTGTGACTCCTCACCAGGACTACCCTGGCCAAGATTTTGCTAAATTAAAACATGACTGTACACAGCTCCTGAACTGGAGTGGTCCATCCCATCTTGACATACGCACCGATAAGTCAAGTACTTGACTACACCCAGCAACCTTCCGTCACTGAATTAGAAATTCACGTAGTCCAGTGCTTAAGTGCAGTGAGTTGCTTACAAGTCACTATGGCGGTCTCAGGTCGAAGGGATATTTATACCCATATCCCATCGGAGCAAATCTTAACAGCAGAAAAAGCTCCAGAGTTGGTCACGTTCAGTGCAGATGTACCTTTACATCTCACCTGTATGCCATACCAGTGTCTCCACACTCCTTGGTTAAAAGGACAACCAACCCATATGGCACACAACGACCTATGCTTGATAAACGTTGTTGTCCTTGGTAACAACGTATTATTTGGTCGCGAACAGGTTTAAGGACTAAACGACAAATCCTCCTTTGTCGAGTCTAAATAGTTCTAAGGACTTCACCACAATACAAGAGTTCATTAGAAGATAAAATAATTTATGATGAAAAATATTAAAATAATTTTTATTTATTTATAATTTATATACTAATACAGGAAAGAGCACAACCGTCAATAGGCTGATGATTGGCTTTGAGATACTATTCCCAACAATCTCCCACTTGGCCTAAAGTCAATCGGTGCAGTATCTAATACCCATCTTCGACTTGAAATCGTCGAACTCCTTCACCGCAATGACTTTAGTGAATGGATCTGCTAGGTTCTCCTTCCCATCGATCTTCTGAAAGTCGACGTCACCTCTATCCATAATTTCTCGGATGAGATGGTAGCGGCGCAGAATATGCTTCGTCCGCTGGTGTGCCTTCGATTCCTTCACCTGAGCTATGGCTCCAGAGCTGTCACAATAGAGTAGAACTGGACCAACAAAGGAGGGTGCTACTCCGAGCTCGATAATGAATTTCCTCAGCCACACCGCTTCTTTGGCAGCATCTGATGCAGCGACATACTCTGCCTTACAAACTGAATCAGCCACAGTGTGCTGCTTGAAACTCTTCCAGCAGACAGTCCCACCATTAAGGATAAAAATAAATCCTGACACACTCTTGCTGTCATCGTGATCAGACTGGAAACTGAAGTCTGTAAACTCCATAAGTCTCAAGTTCGATTCACCATAAACAAGTCATTGGTCCTTAGTATTTCTTAAATACTTCACGATGGTTTTAACAACCTTCCAGTGATTCTCTCCTGGATTAGATTGATATCTACTCACTACCCCTAGTGAGTATGCCACATCTGATCATGTACATATCATGGCATACATGATAGATCTCACTGCCAAAGCATATGGAATTCTACCCATATGCTCTCTCTCTCTTGAGGTGTTGTCGGACAATCCCTCTTCGAGAGAAAAATTCTATGGCCTATCGGTAGATAGCCTTTCTTGAAATTCTCCATGCTGAACCTCTTCAGCATAGTATCAATGTACATAGATTGGGATAAGCTACGCAACCTTTTAGATCTATCCCTATAGATCCTCATCCCTAGGATGTAGGAAGCTTCTCCTAGATCTTTCATGAAGAACTGTGACGACAACCAAATCTTTATTCCTTGTAATGCAGGGACATCATTCTCGATTAAGAGAATGTCATCCACATACAATACAAGAAATACCACTACTGGACCATTAGCCCACTCATAAATGTAGGACTCTTCTTCATTCTTAACGAAGCCATACGTCTTGATCATCCTATCAAAATGTATGTTCCAACTCCGGGATGCCTGCTTAAGTCCATAAATGGATCTCTGTAGCCTGCACACCTTAGACTCATCTGTGGATGTAAACCCTTCAGGTTGTATCATACACACCTCTTCGTCCAGCTCTCCATTTAGGAAAGCTGTCTTCACATCCATCTGCTAGATTTCATAGTCCAGATGGGCAGCTATTGCAAGCATAATCCGAATGGATTTGAGCATTGCCAAAGGAGAAAATATCTCATCATAGTCTATACCATAACGTTGACGATATCCCTTGGCAACCAGACGGGCTTTATAGGTCTCCACCTTTCCGTTTGTGCCCCTCTTCTTCTTTGAAGACCCACTTACACCCTACGGGTTTTACTCCTTCGGGTGGATCAACCAATGTCCACACATCGTTGACCTTCATGGATTCCATTTCGGATTTCATGGCCTCTAGCTATTTTTCAGAGTCAGATCTCTGCATTGCATCCATATAGGTGATCGGATCCTCATCATTTTCATCAAGTTCGACAGGATCACTATCCCAGACCAAGAAATCATAGTATCTGTCTGGTTGACGTGGTACTCTACCAGACTGCCTTAAGGGTGCAAGAACAATGGGCTCCGGATTTGATCTAACCAAATTCGGTTCAGGTTCAGCAACTTGTGTCGATTTTTTCACCTGTCAAACTTCCTCAAGTTCGACCTTAGAGGCAACAGTCCCTTCACCAAGAAACTCCTTTTTCAAAAAGATTGTCTTAAGGCTGACAAACACCTTTTGCTCATCAGCTAGGTAGAAATAATACCCTTTGATCTCTTTTGGGTACCCTATGAAATAACACTTGTCAGACCTAGGTCCAAGCTTGTCCGTAATTCAACGTTAACATAAGCCGGACACCACCAAACCCTAAGGTGCGAGAGTACTGGCTTACGTCCTATCCATATCTCATAAGGCATTTTGGTTATAGACTTACTCGGAACCCTATTTAGAAGGTAACAAGCCGATTCGCATATCTCCAGAGGGAGATCGACAGACCAGCAAACCCCATTATGGATCGAACCATGTCCAACAAGGTCCGATTCCTCCTTTCAGACACACCATTATGCTGTGGTGTTTCAAAAAGAGTCCACTGAGAGAGAATCCCATTCTCCCCAAGATATGTCAGAAATTTATTGAAAAGATATTCACCTCCTCGATCAGATCGAAGAGTTTTAATACACTTCCTAATTTATTTTTCTACCTCATTTCGAAATAGTTTGAATATTTCAAATGACTCCAACTTATGCTTCATTAAGTAGACATATCCATACCTCGATAGGTCGTCTGTGAAGGTTATGAAGTAGAAATATCCATCTCTTGCACTTGAGCTCATGGGTCCACATACATCAGAATGTATGAGACCCAAGAGTTCACTAGCTCGCTCACTTTTTTCAGTAAAAGGTGATTTGGTCATCTTCCCAAGAAGACAAGACTTACAGGTTGGAAGTGATTCACAATCACCAACTGCAAGAATTTCTTCTTGAGCCAACCTGTTTATCCTGTTCTTATTGATATGACCTAGCCTACAGTGTCAAAGGTGGACTTCTGACATATTCTCCATTATAGGATGTTTACCGGAGGTTTGAACCATATTAACAGACTGTGATGGTAAGTAAATTTCATTATTTAGTTATCCAACAAATATTGTAACACCATTCAAAATGATATTGCAAACATTTTCTTTTATTAAAAATTCATAACTGTACATGGCCAAAAGGCCTACAGAAATAATATTTAATAAAAAACTTAGACAATAGTAACATCCACTCAGAATTATATTACAAGAATTGATTACAAGGTTCATGATTCCTAAAGCTAGAACTGAAACTTTGCTTCCATCTCCAACGTTCAGGAACCTCTCGCCTTCATCAAATCTCCTACTGACCTGCAGACCCTGCATCGAATTATAGATATGATAAGGGCTTCTGGTATCCAATACCCAGGCAGTAGTATCACAAATGAAAAAATTGCAAGGTGTTTCATATAATTACCTTGCTTCTTCTTCAGCCTATTCAGGTCCTGGGAGGCAATGTATAGAGGATAGTTCCTCTTCCAGTGCCCCTGCTTCTTGCAAAAGAAGCACTCTGCCTGGCTCTGATCAGAATTGTGCTTCTTGGTCTGACCCAATGTAAATGTTCCTGCATGCAGCTGCACCTTCTTATTCTTCTTCTTCTTGTTCTTCTTCTCTTTCTTAAAGGATCGACGACCAGAAGAAGACCCTCCCACAATATTTACCGTCTCTTTATAGAGCTGGTGGTCCTTCTCAAAGTTCTGCAGCAACCCCAACAAGCCGTGGTAGTTCACTATAGGCTTTGTCATCTGAAAATGAGTAAGGAATGGGAGGAAGGACTTGGGCAAAGAATTAAGGATCGCATCCATACCGAGCTATTCGTACAAGGGAATGCCTAGTTTACTTAGGTGCTTGTTGATGCAAAAATTTACTTGCATCGAAAAAGCTGGAGTCAAGGGAGTCGCGGTCACCGCCGAGACCTGCAAAAGAAGTCTAAATCGGAGGTGGGGTTACTTCGGCAAGACCCTCCGATGCTCAAGTCAGTTCTATTCCTCAACAAGAATGGAGTGCTCGAACGAAAATTTTAGCAGAGTTTTTGGGTAAAAAAATAGAGCTTAAAGAATAACGTATCTGGGGCCCCCTTTTATAAGCAAAGGGGGCAGCAGACTGATAGCGATATCTGTAACCGTCTAGCAGTGGGCGGCCCAGGGTCAGGCAGAGTTTGTTGCGAAGAGTAGTGGAGTGGATCCATGGCTATCACCGGGGCGTGCCACGTGGAGTCTGCTGCGGGGAATGGAGCAGCGCCCGTTGTCGCGACTTGCCATAAGGTGGAAGAATCGTGCGGTATCCGTCGCAGGAAGTGGAGCAATGCTGTGGCTGTTATTGCAGCCTGCCAGGGAGTGATGGAGCCGCGTAGGATCCACCGCAGGGAGTGGAGCAGAATCACGGCCGTTACTACGGCCTATCAGGGAGTAATGGAGCCGCGTAGGATCCGCTGCAGGGAGTGGAGCAGAATCGCGGCCGTTACTATGGCCTGCCAGTGGGTCCAGACTTGTCGGCTGAAGTTCGGTTGGAGTCTGTAGATGGGGGCGTGGGCGGAGTCCGGCTCCCGTAGGAGTCCGAGCGAAGTCTACCTGTAGGCGAAGTCGTGGGCAGAGCCCGGCTCCTGTAGGAGTCCGGGCGAAGCCTTCCCACAGTCGAGGTCGAGGGCGAAGTCCGGCTCCCGTAGGAGTCCTGGCTGAGTCTTCCTGCCAGTGGAGTCACGGATGAAGTTCAACACATGTAGGAGTTCGGATGAAGTTTACTTGTAAGCGAAGTCGTGGGCGGAGCCCGGCTCCCGTAGGAGTCCGGGCGAAGCCTTCCCACAGTCGAGGTCGAGGGTGCAGTCCGACTCCCGTAGGAGTCCGGGCTGAGTCTTCCTGCCAGTGGAGTCGTGGATGAAGTTCGGCTCCCGTAGGAGTCCGGATGAAGTTTACCTGTAGGCAAAGTCGTGGGCGGAGCCCAGCTCCCGTAGGAGTCCGGGCGAAGCCTTCCCGCAGTCGAGGTCGAGGGCGAAGTCCGGCTCCCATAGGAGTCCGGGCTGAGTCTTCCTGCCAGTGGAGTCGTGGATGAAGTTCGGCTCCCATAGGAGTCCGGATGAAGTTTACCTGTAAGCGAAGTCGTGGGCGGAGCCCGGCTCCCGTAGGAGTCCGAGCGAAGCCTTCCCACAGTCGAGGTCGAGGGCGAAGTCCAGCTTCCGTAGGAGTCCGGGCTGAGTCTTCCTGCCAGTGGAGTCGTGGATGAGGTTCGGCTCCAATAGGAGTCCGGACGAAGTTTACCTGTAAGCGAAGTCATGGGCGGAGCCCGGCTCCCGTAGGAGTCCGGGCGAAGCCTTCCCGCAGTCGAGGTCGAGGGCGAAGTCCGGCTCTCGTAGGAGTCTGGGCTGAGTCTTCCTGCCAGTGAAGTCGTGGATGAAGTTCGGCTCCCGTAGGAGTCCGGATGAAGTTTACCTATAAGCGAAGTCGTGGGCGAAACCCGATTCCCATAGAAGTCCGGGCGAAGCCTTCCCGCAGTCGAGGTCGAGGACGGAGCCCGACTCCCATGGGAGTCCGAGCGAAGCCTTCCAGTAGTTGAGGTTGGGGACGAAGTCCGGCTCCCGTAGGAGTCCGGACGAAGTCTGCCTGTAGCTGGAGTCGGAGGCGAGATATGGCTCCCGTAGGAGTCCGGTCCAAGTCCACCTGTTAAGGTCAGGGATGAAGTCCGACTCCCATAGGAGTCCCGATGGAGTTTACCTGTAAGTGAAGTCGTGGGCGGAGCCCGGTTCCCGTAGGTGTCCGGGCGAAGCCTTCCCACAGTCGAGGTCGAGGACGGAGCCTGGCTTCCATGGGAGTCCGAGTGAAGCCTTCCCGCAGTTGAGCTTGGGGACGAAGTCCGGCTCCCGTAGGAGTCCGGACGAAGCCTGCCTGTAGCTGCAGTCGGAGATGAGATCTGGCTCCCGTAGGAGTCCGATCGAAGCTTGTCAGCTAGATCCCCGGAGAGTCACCCCCGTCACGAACTTCGGCTGGGAGGTATTTTATACCCAACACCAGTCCCTCTACTTTCGAGTTCGAATTTAGAATGAAGGAAGTACAGAGAAATTTTTGCAGCCGAAGTTATCCCCTTGAATCCTGTGCCCGATCGTCTCCAGATATTTTGGCATTAAATGCGGACGTGCTGGAGTCTTTTTCCGATTAGGGCGACCCGAAAAGTCTTTTCAAAATTTCCACCAGGATGCGATCCTAAGCATCACGCCATAAAAATTCGCGAACGGTCAACCCTATACCGCAGTGAGTGAGACACATGGTGGGCACTGGTTGGCCTAGAGACATCTACCACCATAACTGCGCCAGGCTCCGTTGCCTATTTAAGCCCCCGCCTTTCCTCCGGGGGCTTCACTTTGCCTGTGGGTTGACGCCTTTCTTCCGCCTGAGAGCCTAGCCACTCAGCCACTCCATCGGCGCCCCTTCCGACTCCGAGCATCCTTTGCACCGGTCCTTGCCATCTCCACCGGCTCTCCGTCATCTTTGGTCCCCCGAGCCTCTTCGAGGGGTTCTCCCGCCGTGGCCCCCGCCCTGGAGACCAACCTCGAGAGGATGCCACGGACTAGGAAGAGTGCGAGGAGGAGAACAGTGGTCCACGAGTTCTTCAGTTGTCAAACTGCCGCTGAGGGTTCTCGTCACCTTAAAGGGGGCTCGAGGAAGAATTCCTTCAACAACAGGGGTTTAAAAATGGGGATAACTGGTGAAGGTGCTCCGCCCAAGAACTTCGGAGTAGCTGAACGGGGCGACACCGATAAAGGGGGCAGAGCTGTCGTCACAAGCCATGGCGGGATCCTTAATGTCATCGGGGTCGAGGGACCAGAGGCAATCGGCGCCGCTGGTGGGGCAGTAGAACTTGTTGCGGGGACGGTGAAAGTAGCGCATGCCGACCTTGCCGGAACACCTAGGACGGTGGTTGCCGCGGAGCACATGGTGGTGGCGCATACCTTCGGCACCATTGCTACCTCCGGGGTAACCCTGCTTCTTCTTGAAACAGGTCGTCGTCACCGCCGCCGCCGCCTTTTCTGCTCCCTGAATTCTATCCCATCCTTTTCCCCCAAGGGTTGGGATTTTGGAGATGGAGCGGAACGAGGCAGGGGGCGAGAGCCGAGAGGCTTATCACACATACTGGAAAATGCTGCTGGGAAGGACAGGACCGAAAAGAGAAGTCTACAGCTTGAAGTGGCCTCCGGTGTATCTCTTTCGAGTTTTGTAATAATGTTTTCTTTTTCTGGCCCTCCGAGTTTTGTAACGTACAACTTGTTAATCGATGAATGAGAAGGAGATTTTGTTACTTCGTCAGCACTTTGCGTCGAACTATTGTCTGCTGAATTTCTTTCCTTTATCATTGTTATTGTTGTATTTTCTTCCCTCTATTCCTCTTCTTTTTCCCCTTTCCTCTCTTCTTCTTTTTTTTTTTTGATGTCGTCCATAGATTACCGGTAGTTGTCACATCGGCTCGCCTTTCAGTTATCCTTCTCCTTCAACCTTAATGGCTCTATAATGTATATTGGATGAATAATATGAGAAGAAAAATTTCTGCTACCTCTTATACTCACGTGTTGAATTGTCGCTTGCCGAGCTTCTTTTCGGCCTTCGCATCGTTCGGAGGTATCCGATCGCCATCGTATCGACCCATCCATTTTGTCCAGGGTCGTAGATTTGTCTGGGGCTGCTTGGATTTGGTGCCCCCCACCAGGGCTCGAGCTCGGAGGTCTGATCTTTTGTCATCCCGAGGAAGTCTTATCTCGAGCTTGTGTTGGGGGCTTCCTTGAGAGCTGGGGTCCTCGATAAGAACCCCAATCTTTGTCGAGACGGGGTTCTCTGTGTCTTTGACGCTGTTTATTTTTCATTCGTCACTGACGTAGTCCATCGCCCTCTTTTTTAGCCCCTCCTCCCTTTTTCTTTTTCGAGTGAAATTTTTCCTCCGCTCTTGGTGGGGCTACGGGAGTCCGGCTCCTGTAAGCAAAGTCGGGGCGAAGTCTAGCTCCCATGGGAGTCCGAACGGAGTTTATCTGCAATCGAAGTCAGAGGCAAAATCTGACTCCCGGATGGAGCTTACCAGCGGTTGAAGTTGGAGACGAGGTTCTGGCTCCCGTAAGAGTCCGGACGGAGTTTCTTTTCGATCAAAGTCGAGGATGAAGTCTGGCTCCCGTGGGAGTTCGGACGGGATTTGCCTGCAGCCGAAGTTGGAGACGGAGTCCGGCTCCCGTGGGAGTCCGGATGAAGTTTATCGGCGATCAAAGTCGGGGATGAAGTCCGGCTCTCGTAGGAGTCTGGATGGAGTCTTATTGTGAAGGGGCCGCTGGGGAAAGTCCCCCCTTTTTCTCTTCTGGTCTTGAACGATCGGACTTTAATTGATGTCGGGGCGAGGTTCTTTTCCTATCTCTATCGTAACAGGTTTCAACTCTGGTTGGGACGAGGTCCTCCTCTTGTCTCTAACGCGGCTGTAGGGGCAGACATGGGCGTTGCTGGGTCCTTTCCCCCTTCCGATCTAAAGAGAACCGGGCCTTCGACTTTGCTCGGATTAAGGCGAGGTTCTCCTCCTGTCCCTAACAGGGCTGCGGGGGCACATATGGACGTTGCAGGGCCTCTCCCCCCATCCGATCTAAAAAGAATCGAGCCTTTAACTTTGCTCAAGTTAGAGCGAGATTCTCCTCCTGTCCCTAACAGGGCTGTGGGGATGCATATGGGCATTGCAGGGCCTCTCCCCCCATCCGATCTAAAGAGAACTGGGCCTTCGACCTTGCTCAAGTTAGGGCGAGGTTCTCCTCCTGTCCCTACAGGGTTGTGGGGGCGCATATGGGCATTGCAGGGCCTCTCCCCCCAACCAGTCTAAAGAGAATCGGGCCTTCGACTTTGCTCAAGTTAGGGCGAGGTTCTCCTCCTGTCCCTAACAGGGCTGTAGGGGCGCATATGGGCGTTGCAGGGCCTCTCCTCCCATTCGATTTAAAGAGAAGCAGGCCTTCGACTTTGTCGAGATGAAGTTTCCCTCCTGCTTCTGATACGGTTTGTTTGGACTGCCCAGTCGACATAAGATAGTGCCAAGAGGGGAGACATGTAGATATGCAACTTTTATTTAAAAAAAAGTTATTGGTAATACATCCGTAAGTTTTTCGAGCTCCATGGTCGCGGGAGGTCTGCTCCTCCGAGCTCCTTGAGATAATAAGTTCTGGGTTGGACTATTTCTTTGACCTCATACGGGCTTTCCCAGTTTGGGGCGAGCTTCCCTCGATCCTGAGGTTGCGAGATAGCAGCTCATCGAAGTACTAGATCTCCTGTTCTAAAGACTTTGTTCTTGACCCGGGAGTTGTAATAGCGAGCGACTTTCTGTCTGTAGGCTGCCAATCGAACTTGAGCTACCTCCCGCCTTTCTTCCAGCAAGTCGAGGTTGGCTTTAAGACCTTGCAAATTTTGATGTTCGTCGAATGCCATGACTCGTGCCGACGGGAGTTTAAGCTCAATTGGGATGACGGCCTCCGTTTCGAAGGCTAAAGCAAAGGGGGTCTCCCCTGTGGGCAGTCTTTGGGTAGTTCGATACGCCCACAACACATGATAAAGTTCGTCCGCCCAAGTTTCCTTCGCCTTTTCAAGTCTTATCTTGATCCCTTGCAGAAGGGTTCTGTTAGTCACCTCAGCTTCGCCGTTCGCCTGAGGATGGGCTACTGATGTGAAGTTGTGGGAGATGTTTAGATCTTCATAGAATTCGATGAATCTTGCTCCCGCAAATTACTGCCCGTTATCAGTGATTAGGGTCTTGGGCAGACCGAACCTGCATATGACTGACTTCCAGACGAAATCTTGCATTTTTGCTTCTGTGATTTTTGCTAGTGGTTCGGCTTCAACCCATTTGGTGAAGTAGTCGATCGCTACAAAGAGGAACTTCCTCTGCCCCGACGCCATGGGAAAGGGTCCAAGGATGTCCATCCCCCATTGCGCAAAAGGCCATGGGGCACTCAAGGGGGTAAGCTCGGTGGCAGGTTGTCTCTGGATATTGGTATATCTCTGGCATCGATCACACTTTCTGACATATTCAATCGAGTCATGATGCATTGTCAGCCAGTAATATCCTTGGCGGAGCAACTTATGGGATAAAGATCTAGCCCCCAAATGGTTTTCACAGATTCCTTCATGCACCTCCCACAAGGCGTAGTCAGCTTCCGAAGGCCGGAGACATTTCAAAAGGAGCAAAGAGTATGATCTCTTGTACAACTTGCCCTCATAAAGGATGTATCGGGAGGCTTGATTCCTGAGCTTTCGAGCCTCTTTTGCATCCTGGGGGAGAACCCTGTCTCTGAGATAGGTTATCAGTGGGTCGATCCAGCTGGGCTCGTGGTCAATTTCCATCACGGGCCACGATTCTTCCATACTCGGGCACTTTAGAACTTCAAAGAGAACGCTCTTGGATAATTCGGTCGGAGCCAATGTTGTCAGCTTGGAGAGAAGGTCGGCCCTGGTATTTTCCAACCTCAGAATCTGTCTGATGTTGAAGCTGCTGAAGGTGGGGACGAGCTCCTTTACCTTTTCAAGGTATTTAGCCATGCTGTCCTCCCGCGCTTCGTAGTGTTCGTTGACTTGCCCCACTACTAGTTGAGAGTCGCTGTGGACCTAGAGCCGATCTATCCCCAGCTCTTTGGCGATCCTCAGTCCTGCGATCAGAGCTTCATATTGTGCTCCATTGTTTGTTGCGGGAAACTCGAAGCGCAGAGCGTACTCCACGATGACTCTCTCTGGACTGATCAAGATCAGGCCCGCACCTGCGCCTGACATATTAGAAGATCCATCCATGTAGAGGGCCCAAAAGCGACCAGAGAGATCTGCCTCTTCTTTGGGGGAGTTCGGTCGGGATTTCGGGCCGTCAATTTTGCATTGTTCAAGTTCGGCCTCCTCTGAGATAGTACACTCCACTGTGAAATCTGCCAATATCTGGGCCTTTACTGCTGGCCTGGGTCGATAATTGATGTCGAATTCTGTGAGCTCGATCGTCCATTTTGCCATCCTCCTGGAGGTATTCGCCCGGTGCAGAATCGCCTTGATCGGTTGGTCGGTGAGCAGCGTTACGGTGTGCCCTTGAAAGTAGGGTCAGAGCCTCCGAGCTGCAATCAACAAGGCATAAGTCAGTTTTTCTAATTTGGTATACCTGGTCTCGGCGTCTCTCAATGCACGACTGATGTAGTAGATCGGTCGTTGGACTTTTGCTTCTTCTTTGACAAGGACTACCGCAAGGGCCATGGGAGAGACCGCCAGGTATAGAAACAGTTCCTCTCCAGGCTCTGGCTTTGCCAACAGCGGGGGTGAGCCGAGGTAGCTCCTTAGTTCTTCGAACGTCTGTTGGCACTCGGGGGTCCAACAGAAGTTCTTCGGCTGTTTGAGAGTTTGAAAAAAGGGTAAGCACCATTCGGCCGACCTTGCGACAAAATGATTCAGGGCTGCTACCCTTCTTGTGAGATGCTGAACCTCTTTTATCGATCTTGGAGCAGTCATCTCCTGGATGGCGTGAATTTTCTCCGAATTGACCTCAATTCCGCGCCTTGATACCATGAAGCCCAGGAACTTATCTGAGGTCACTCCGAAAGCACATTTAGTCGGGTTCAGCTTCATTTTATATTTTCGAAGGGTGCTGAAGGTCTCTTCGAGGTCTACGACGTGGTTCATGGAAGATTTGCTTTTTACGAGCATGTCGTCCACGTAGACCTCCACGTTGCGGCCGATTTGCTCCTTGAAGATTTTGTTCACCAACCGCTGGTAGGTTGCGCCTACATTTTTTAGGCCGAAAGGCATGACCCTGTAACAGTAAAGGCCACGGTTAGTAATGAAAGCAGTCTTTTCTTCATCTTCCGGCGCCATCCTGATTTGATTATAGCCGGAGAATGCATCCATGAAGGTGAGGAGCTCATGGCCTGAGGTCACGTCCATCAGTTGATCAATTCTGGGCAGGGGGTAGCTGTCCTTGGGGCAGGCTTTATTCAGCTTTTTAAAGTCTATGCACATCCTCCACTTGCCGTTTGCTTTTTTGATCAGGACGATGTTGGAAATCCAATCAAGATAATTGACTCCCCTAATGAATCCGACCTTAAGGAGTTTGTCCACTTCCTCGACTATCGCCTTCTGCCTCTCTGGTGCGTGACCTCAGATTTTTTCTTTCGTCGGTCGATGCTTGGGATCAACGGCCAAGCGGTGCTCCATGACTTTCGTGTCGATCCTCGGCATATCCGTCGGAACCCAAGCGAAGATGTCCGCATTCTTTCATAGAAAATCGATGAGACGCATCCGCACCTCTTCCCCCAGGTTGGAGCCGATCATCACCACATGCTCCGCATTCCCGTCGTTCAAAGGGACCAGTACCAGATCTTTAATTGGACCGCCCCTCTCTTCAGTGAGGTCATCGCGAGCATCCAGCCCATCAACTGGACAGGGGTCGGACTGGTCGCTTCTTTGCAAAGTAATATGGTAGCAGTGTCTGGCTAGGGCTTGATCTCCTCGGACCTCTTCGATCCCTTGGTTGGTGGGGAATTTTAACTTCAAATGGTAGGTTGACACGACGGCTCGGAGAGCATTAAGACCAGGTCGGTCGAGGATTGTGTTGTAGACTGACGGCGCCTTCACCATCAGAAAATTCACCAGAGCCCTGGATTGTCTTGGATATCGACCCGCAGCTACAGTCAAAGTCACCATTCCCTCCACCGGGACAGCGTCACCGGTAAACCCAACTAGAGGGGAGGTAATCGGCCTCAAATGGTCGTCAAGGATGGACATTCTCGAAAAGGCGTCGTAGAACAAAATATCGGCTGAACTTTCATTGTCGACAAGAATGCGGTGGATGTCGTAGTTTGCTATATTCAAGGAAACCACAACCACGTCGCTATGAGGGAATTGGACTCCCTGAGCATCTTCTTCAGTAAAAGTTATGGGCTCCTCCATCTTTGGTCGCTTGGAGGGACGGCCAGTACGTTGGTTGTCTCCTGCCGGGATCCTCCCGAGATGGTGTTGGCGAAATCCGTCGGAGGCCGATTGTCCGACCGCTCCACGTCGGCGACCATTGCCGGAGGATGTGGGGCCTGAGAGACCAGAGGTGAGGCCGAAGCCTGAGATCTGGCCGCGGAGGTCGTGGATCGTCGTGTGGATGCCTTACGGGGAGGCATCGGGCGGAGATCAAGTAGGGGAAGGAGGAGTGGACGTCGAAGAAGATGACCAAAGGCGGTCCCGTTGAGCGCTCCTTTAAGAACAAGAGTACTGCGAAGACACAGGCCCTTCCTCTAGCGCCAATCCTGTTGATGCAAAAATCTGCTTGCGTCAGAAAAGCTGGAGTCAAGGGAGTCGCGGTCGCCGCCGGGACCTGCAAAAGAAGTCTAAATCGGAGGTGGGGTTGCTCCAGCAAGATCCTCCGATGCTCAAGTCAGTTCTCTGCCTCAACAAGAATGGAGTGCTCGAACGAAAATTTTAGCAGAGTTTTTGGATAGAAAAATAGAGCTTAAAGAATAACGTATCTGGGGCTCCCTTTTATAAGCGGAGGGGGCAGCAGACTGATAGCGATATCTGTAACCGTCTGGCAATGGGCGGCCCTGGGTCGGACGGAGTTTGTTACGAAGAGTAGTGGAGTGGACCTGTGGCTATCACCGGGGCGTGCCACGTAGAGTCTGCCGCTAAGAATGGAGCGGCGTCCGTTGTCGCGACTTGCCATAAGGTGGAAGAATCGTGCGGTATCCGTCGCAGAAAGTGGAGCAGTGTTGTGGCCGTTATTGCGGCCTGCCAGGGAGTGATGGAGCCGCGTAGGATCCGCCGTAGGGAGTGGAGCAGAATCGTGGTCATTACTACGGCATGCCAGGGAGTAATGGAGCCACGTAGGATCCGCCGCAGGGAGTAGAGCAGAATCGCGGCCGTTACTACGGCCTACCAGTGGGTCCAGACTTGTCGGCTGAAGTTCAATTGGAGTCTGTAGATGGGGGCGTGGGCGGAGCCCGGCTCCCGTAGGAGTTCGAGCGAAGTCTACCTGTAGGCGAAGTCATGGGCGGAGCTCGGCTCCCATAGGAGTCCGGGCGAAGCCTTCCCGCAATCGAGGTCGAGGGCGAAGTCCGGCTCCCGTAGGAGTCCGGGCTGAGTCTTCCTGCCAGTGGAGTCATGGATGAAGTTCGGCTCCCGTAGGAGTCTGGATAAAGTTTACTTGTAAGCGAAGTCGTGGGCGGAGCCCGACTCCCGTAGGAGTCCGAGCGAAGCCTTCCCGCAGTCGAGGTCGAGGGTGCAGTCCGGCTCCCGTAGGAGTCCGAGCTTAGTCTTCCTGCTAGTGGAGTCGTGGATGAAGTTCGGCTCCCGTAGGAGTCTGGACGAAGTTTACCTGTAGGCGAAGTCGTGGGCGGAGCCCGGCTCCCGTAGGAGTCCGGGCGAAGCCTTCCCACAGTCGAGGTCGAGGGCGAAGTCCGGCTCCCGTAGGAGTCCGGGCTGAGTCTTCCTGCCAGTGGAGTCGTGGATGAAGTTCGGCTCCTGTAGGAGTCCGGACAAAGCTTACCTGTAAGCGAAGTCGTGGGTGGAGCCCGGCTCTCGTAGGAGTCCGGACGAAGCCTTCCCACAGTCGAGGTCGAGGGCGAAGTTCGGCTCCCGTAGGAGTCCGGACTGAGTCTTCCTGCCAGTGGAGTCGTGGATGAGGTTCGGCTCCCGTAGGAGTCCGGACGAACTTTACCTATAAGCAAAGTCGTGGGCGGAGCCCGGCTCCCGTAGGAGTCCAAGCGAAGCCTTCCCGCATCGAGGTCGAGGGCGCTCCCGTAGGAGTCCGGGCTGAGTCTTCCTGCCAGTGGAGTCGTGGATGAAGTTCGGCTCCCGTAGGAGTCCGGACGAAGTTTACCTGTAAGCGAAGTCATGGACAGAGCCCAGTTCCCGTAGGAGTCCGGGCGAAGCCTTCCCGCAGTCGAGGTCGAGGACGGAGCCCGGCTCCCATGGGAGTCCGGATGAAGCCTTCCAGCAGTTGAGGTTGGGGACGAAGTCCGGCTCCCGTAGGAGTCCGGACGAAGTCTGCCTATAGCTGGAGTCGGAGGCGAGATCTGGCTCCCGTAGGAGTTCGGTCGAAGTCCACCTGTTAAGGTCAGGGATGAAGTCTGGCTCCCGTAGGAGTCCGGATGGAGTTTACCTGTAAGTGAAGTCATGGGCAGAGCCCGGTTCCCGTAGGAGTCCGGGCGAAGCCTTCCCGCAATCGAGGTCGAGGACGGAGCTTGGCTCCCATGGGAGTTCGGGTGAAGCCTTCCCGCAGTTGAGGTTGGGGACGAAGTCCGGCTCCCGTAGGAGTCCGGACGAAGCCTGCCTGTAGCTGCAGTCGGAGACAAGATCTGGCTCCCGTAGGAGTCCGGTCGAAGCTTGTCAGCTGGATCCCCGGTGGGTCACCCCCGTCACGAACTTCGGCTGGGGGGTATTTTATACCCAACAGTGCTCAATCATTTTGATCATGTACAATACATGATCAGTGACTGAGGCCCCATCTCTCATTCGAGCATTGAAAATGGCACAATTAGTTTTGTGCCTTTCAACGTCATCAGGCGTGCCAAAGGAGTCGTTCAATATTTGAAGCATTTCCTACGGCTGGGCATTCTCGAACCTGTGGCTGAACTCATCATTCATTGCCGCCAGCATTATACACCGAACAGTGGTGCAGTCATTGAGTCACTTCTAGTAAGTATCTCGGACCGTCCCTCTAGCATTCGGGGCTGGCTCCTCAGGTGCCGGATCTGTTACTGCATAAAGGATCCGCTCATGCTCAACGATGATTTTTAATTTTCAATACCAGCTATCGAAATTAGGTCCCATGAGCTTGTCATTATCTAATAATGATTGGAGCGACAGGGTAGTGGCCATAGCTGCATAAAGAAAAATCAGACCTTTATTAGTACATAAATTATTAATACTAAAGACTTGGACTTTAGTCTAAAGTTTCTCCCAGTATTTTTTGTAGGAACCAGATCTAGGGTTTCAAGGTTAGATCTTGAAATTTTTTCAAGATCATACAGCGGAAGACTAAAATAAATCAAAATTTATTTTTTAAAACCAGAGAATCCCTAGATCTAAGATCCTATTACATGATTATTACATGGCATTAAATCAAAAATTAAAATATATAAATATAGCATGAACTACATGTTGATCATATCAACATATTTCTATACCACATCTAATGTATGTATTAAACAATAGATCAGATCTATTACCTTGCAAGTTAGACACTCTAACCTCGCTAATCCGGGTTTAAGGATGATGTTGCAAGCCGCACACACGTCCGGCCTCTAGGAGTCGTCCACACGAACCCACGAATCTCGATCAGAAGTCCTGCTTCAGAAAATCAGCACAGTATGCTAGTACTGCGTTGATCCTTCTTTGATGGTTGATCAGGTACCTCCTTCTTCTTGATTTGGACTCTTCCAAAGATGGAAAGTAGAAGGAAGAGTTTCAGATCTGAGATGCTCTCAGAAAACTCAAGATAGAGGGAGGAAAGATATGAAAACAAAAACCCTAGAAGAAGACCCTCTTCTTCTTCACGTTTTTCTCTCTAGACACCCAAACTTGTGTCTTTTATATATCCACGATCCAGAGGTATTTCTCTCTGATTTTTGGATGGCACAAAGGTATCTCAAATCTCTGACTTCTCCTAAAATTTCACAAAGAAACTCATCTTATATAGGGAGATATAATAGAGTCCTTGTCTAGGTCAAACACCTAGTCAAGGCTTATCCAAACATCGCAAGTTAAGGGACGCCCAACTCTTGAGCACCTCCTTCATATTTTTGTGCATGGATCACCAGAAAAGGGTACACAATATATATCCTAAAAGCCACAAAAATAACAAAAAAAAATTTGGATAAATTCGGTGCAAAATTGAAAGAGTTTTGGATTTCTAAAACTCTATCTCATAGAATTCGAAATCCAAACTTATTCCTTTTAGATTTGATCCAAACCACCTTCCATGTAAGAAAGAAGAGAGGAGACCTTTTGTGAACGTGGGAGAGATCTGGGAGAGGGCTTTTGTCACACAAAATAAGTGGAGATTGGCGTTGAATAAGAGAGAGGGCGTGGAGAAGGCTTATGTGGCGCAAGGTGGAATCCTAGTCTTACTAGGATTCTGTCTTATGACTTGTTTTAATTTGGTTTCCCAAACCAAATCAAATCAAAATTAGATCAACACAATTAAAATAGGTCTTAATCCAATTAAGAACCTAATTTAATCAGATTAAATTAGATTTAAATCTGATTTAATTTTTTAATCAAATTAGAAATTAGATTGACCCAAGTCTTAGTTGAACTAGGACTAGTTTTTTCTTGCACTTGGCTTATCCAATAAACCAATTGGACTTGATCCAATCAAGCCCAAACTAAATTTAATTAAACTATATTTAATTAAACTTAATCTCAGCCCATTGGCTTAATCAAATTAAGCCAATTAGCAATCGAATTACTAATCGATCCTCCTGCAACACTTGCACTGGGTTAAATGTCAATCGTATTGATCATTTAAGCCTAGAATGATTCTTAATCGTTGATCAACCATCCGATCGGATCATGAACTCTAATGTGTGTGACCTTATAGGTCCGAATCTAAGCCGGTAGCATAGGAACAAATTTCTATACCAATCGAAGTGACCATCTAGCAATGGTACCCGATGATCGGATAGGTCGAATGTGTAGAACAACATCCTTAGAACCCATGCGGATATAGTTTTCATATAATTCATCCCCTTGACCAAAATGATCATAGGACACCCCAAAGTTCAACTGTCAACTCTGATCAGGTTGTCCATATTGTATTTCAAAATATCAAATCCATCTGATGGATTTTCCTGGCCAAGGTTTTGCTAAATTGAAATACAGCGACTCATTCTTCTCCAACTCTTGGAGTGGTCAATCCCATCTCGATCACACTCTGACTTCGTAAGTACTTGACTGTGCCTAGAAGCCATCCGTCCCTGAATTAGAAATTCAATTAGTCTAGTACCAAAGCATAGTGAGTTGCTTGCAAGTCACTGAGGCGATCTCAGGTCTAAGGGACACTTATACCTATATCCCATCAAAGACATTCTCGACAGCAGAATACTCTGGAGTTGGTCACGTTCAATGATGATGTACCTTTACATCTCACCTGTATGCCATACCAGTGTCTCCACACTCTTTGGTTAAGAGGACAACCAACCCATATGGTCTACAGCGACCTATGCTCGATAGAAGCTATCGTCCTTATTAACAGCCTATCATTTGGTCGTGAACAGTTTTAAGGACTAATCGATAAATCCTCTCTTTATCGAATCTAAATAGTCCTAAGGACTTCATCATAACAACGGAGTTCATTAGAAGATGAAAGCTTATGATGAAAATGCCAAATATATTTTATTTATTAACAAATCAATTATAATACTTGGTTGCTCAACCGTCAACAGCTTGATGATTGACTTTTTGGGATATATTTCTCAATATTTTTACAAACTGGTAGCTTCAACCTCCAATTCGAGAAATTACTTTAATTCCTTAGTGGGTACTAGAATCTACACAGACCACACACGAGCCCAACTTTGGTTGGTCAACTCATGTGCATCTATGGGTAGGTTCATAACCAGTTGTTTCTCTAAACAACTTCTAGTAATTCATTTTGCCCCAGAATTTAATCAGTTGGCTTTGGCCTCCACTGAAAAGATCTGGTTAGGTCCAACCATTTACATGACTTGATTTGGTGAATCGGACCAATAAATGATCAGGCCCGACTTTGGCCGGCCAACCTGACCACCATCAGAAAGACTTAACCAAATTATCATATTATGAATGATAATTCCATTAGTCAATAAGCACCAGGCCTTTGGGCCTCCAGTGATTATTAAACTAATGGACTCATTATCACTCACTTAATGGGAGGCTATGACTTAGTTATCATTATAACTTAATCATTTTTAGGGACCTAATAATTTTTGAGAATTTTATTAAAGGATAGAAGAGAAAAAATTAATCAGCCAATTTCAATCCTACCACAGACTTCACCAAGTTAAATTAAAAAAGATTTAATTAAAGCCGGCATTAGGAGCACCTAAATCAGTCACACTGATTTATCTAATGACATGGGTGAGCCCTAATCACCAAGTGATCTAATCAAAACCTAACTTACCAGGTTGGCCAGGTAAGTGAGATCAGTGGTGAGGATATGCCATTAACTCGTTAGAGATCGAATCAATGCGAGTAGCTCCCACTTAAAAATCACTGGTCAGATTGTCGAACTTATCTTAGACACCAACCGATTCATTAGTTTTAATTTGATCAACTTAGTAAATAGGGTTCCACCGTATAGCCATGAATTAAGTCCATCTTGATCTAGTTAAAGATATGGACCCATTCAACTACAATTATTGGAGTTGAATCTAGAGTGTCCTTGACCTAATCTAATTCAACTTTTGATTAGATTTGATCAATTACTCTAATTTAGTCCATTTCTTTAAGCTAACCTTAGGTCTAACCCAATTATGGACCTAATCCATCTAACCCATTGACCCATAAGTTTATGCAATTGTCTTAGGTCTTAAATCACAATTCTAGACCAACTAGACAACACTTAATTCTTTTAATTAAGTATTTGGGCTGATGGGTCAGGGTTTGGTATTTCGAAAATAATTTTTAAATTTGAAAGGTTTTATTTTCTGTTCACCAAATGTGTTGACTCATTTCACAAACGGATCAACATATTTTATAAACAGCAATCTTATTGCTAATTACATAACAGAAAATAACTCAATCAAAATAAATCATGAATATTCTTTTAGATTTAATCTAACACATTCATGATAAATTTTATAATTGAACCTTTACAATTAAGTCATTTTGCTGCTTCGTCTGCATGGGATATAATCGCATCGGCACCCCTACCGTCATAGAAGAATCCCATCGAATGGGAGGGTCTTTAAACCCTACTTTTCTCCTATGACCGGACGACCATGGCAACTAACCCAATTAGACTACTTGCTACTTGGATCAAGTATATCTAAATATACCAATTTTAAATTTTAAATTTTAAATTTTGAATTTTAAATTTTAAATAAATTTTAAATTTTAAATTTTAAATTTTTGAATTTTAAATTTTGAATTTTAAATTTTGAATTTTAAATTTTGAATTTTAAATAAATTTTGAATTTTGAATTTGAATTTCAAATTTTTGAATTTTGAAATTCGAATTTCAAATTTCAAAATTTAAATTTTAAATTTTGAATTTTAAATTTTAAATTTAAATTTTAAATTAAAATTTTTAGATTACTACTTAATCTACGCATGTAAATGTATATCATATTTTAGAACCTGCTTTGATACCATTTGTAGTGAATTTCAGTGTAGGGATAAAACGATAATTTTAAAACTTTTTCAAAATTATAATTTTATAGTAAAAATTATTAATTAATCTAATTAATTAACATGTATTAATCCTACATAAGGATCTAAACATGATATATATAGCATGCATTTAAATTTAAAATTTAAACTTCTACAGTAAATATTTTACTGTTATGTGTTCAGAACATATTACCTTCATGCAGATAGTCGATCGCTGCAGTCTGATCACCTTCGAGATGGTCTGATCATTATAATATAGCCACACAGTATATCTGACCTCTGCAGATCATCCACATAAAGCTTCCGGTCTGATCGGCTCCTCACGAATGCTAGTTCGTTGCAGAACCCTTTCGACGACTGATGCTGATCGAACTCCTTCGATCGGTGTCTGTCGATTTCTCAGATACTCCAGATCATCAGCAGAGATAGTAGAGAAGTTGATGAAGCTCTCTCTGAAGTTTGGTGGGCTCACAACACTCGTAGCTCACCTTCTCACTTTTCAAACCCTAGGCAGTAACCCTAGGGTACACACAGAAAACCCTGCGTCCAAAATCTTTTCTTTTCTCTTCTTTTCTTTTTTTTTTCTCATGCACAAGGCTTTTCTCATGCCACCCTTCTCTCACAGATTAGATGATCACATGCCCCACCTTCTCATCCCTTTTAAAATGGTGCAAGACCATATTTTTACCGTGTTTTTACCGTGTGAGAGGATAAAGCTAGGTGGTTGCTCACTTGAATTCAAATCAAATTTGAATTCAAATGCCAATCAACCTATCCTTATCCACTTAAGGCATGAGAAGCGAGAGGCATGGGCTTCTTTGTGCGTGGAGAGTTTTCACGAGAAACTTTTTCTCGTGTAAAGTAAGTGGCGCACAAGTGGATAAGGTGGCGCATGAGATTAGTTGCCCATTCAAATTCAAACTTCATTTGAATTTGAATGGCCAACCAACCATCTTTATCCACTCAAAATGGCGCACATAGGAGGAGCGTGGGAAGGCTTTTGCGTGGGAGAAAATTTACAAGAACTTGTTTCTCGTGAATTCAAATAGGCGCAGGTGAGGTGAGGTGGCGCAGGGAGATAAGTCAAGGTGGTTTCAAACCTAATTGAACTAACCTTATTAAAATAGGTTAGGCACAATTAGACTAAATTAAATCCAATATAATTAGAATTAATTAGGCTCAATAAAATTTTAATCAAATTAGAAATTGACTAAGTTCAATCCCTGATCAAATCTGGGACCAAACCACCTCAGCGATTAGGTCAACTCTTAACCTAATCGGGTCAAACCCAATTGAATCCAATTCAATTGGACTTGATCCAAAAATAATTACTCAATCAAATTGAGTTAATTAGTGATCAAATTACTAATTAAATCTCTCATAAATACTGAGTTCAAATTCGATGGGCAATCGGGCATCAAAGTCCATCGATATGAAACCTTGATCGAAGAGTCCCAAACCAGTGGGACTCTTGACCCCGTACCCAAATGGTGTGGAACTCATGATCAGATAATCCTGATTCTCGATCACAGAATCTCAGACATGTAGGACTCAAAGTCTTCGAGCATTAGGACTCTTGGTCGAAGAGTCCCAATCCAGTGGGACTCTTCACCAGCCATCAGATCAGATTGGAACCTCTAATGTGTGTGACCCCGTAGGTTCGAACCTAAGTCGGTAGCACAGGAATCAATTCCTGTACTAATCGAAGTGACCATCTAGCAATGGTACCCAATATCCGGATAGGTCGAATAATCGCAATCACAACATTCAGAACCTACGCGAATATGGTTACTGTATAATTCATCCCCTTTTGATCCCTGTGTATAGGACGACTCAGGGTTAAACTACTAACCCTGATCAGATCATTCGAATCGTACTCAACTCAATCAGTCCTGTGACTCCTCACTAGGACTACCCTGACTAAAGTTTTGCTAAATTGAAACACGACTGCACACAGCTCCTGAACTGGAGTGGTCAATCCCATCTTGACACACGCACCGACAAGTCAAGTACTTGACTACACCCAGCAGCCTTCCGTCACTGAATTAAAAATTCAGGTAGTCCAGTGCCTAAGTGCAGTGAGTTGCTTGTAAGTCACCGTGGCGGTCTCAGGTCGGAGGAACATTTATACCCATATCCCATCGGAGTAAATCTTGACAGCAGAAAAAGCTTCAGAGTCGGTCATGTTCAATACAGATATACCCTTATATCTCACCTGTATGCCATACCAGTATCTCCACACTCCTTGGTTAAGAGGACAACCAACCCATATGGCACACAACGACCTATGCTTGATAAACGTTGTTGTCCTTGGTAACAATGTATCATTTGGTCACGAACAGGTTTAAGGACTAAACGACAAATCCTCTTTTGTCGAGTCTAAATAGTCCTAAAGACTTCACCACAACACAGGAGTTCATTAGAAGATGAAACAATTTATGATGAAAAATACTAAAATAACTTTTATTTATTTATAGTTCATATACTAATACAGAAAAGAGCACAACCGTCAATAGACTGACGATTGGCTTTGGGACACTATTCTAAATACTTCGATGATCGATCAGATGTCTCCTTCTTCTTGATTTAGACTCTTTCAAAGATGAGAAGTGGAAGAAAGAGTTTTAGATGTGAGACACTCTTAGAAAACTCACAGATAAAGGAAGAGAAGAGGTGAACTCAGCAATCCTAGAAGAAGACCCTCTTCTTCTTCTCTTTGCTCTAACCCAGACACTTAATTTTGTGTCTATTACATCTCTACGCCCCAATACTCTTTCTCCCTAATTTTCACATGCCCCAAAGGTCTCTCAATACTCTATAATTCATAAAAATCTCAAGAATAAATTCATCTTAAATAAAGAGATATGAAGAATCCTTGTCTAGGTCAAATACCTAGTCAAAGAAAATTCAAACAGGGCAAGACAAGTGGTGCCCAACTCTTGGGCGCCCCTTTTTTCTTTTTCTGCCATGGACCACTAGCAAAGAGTGCACAATATGTGCCATAAAATTCATAAAAATCTCAAAAAAAAATTAGGTAAAATCAGTGCCATAAGGAAAGAGTTTTGGTTTCCTAAAATTCTATCTCATAGAATTTAAAATCCAAACTAATTCTTACTTTGACTTGATCCATAATCACATTCCATATAAGAGAGAAAGAGTGAAAAGTTTTTGATGTGCGTGAAGACCTGGGAGAGAAGGTTTTGTCACACAAAATAAGAGAGAGTGGGCGTGGGGGCCTAAGGTGGTGCAAGGTGGAATCCTAATCTTACTAGGGTTCAATCTATGACTTGTTCAAATTTGATTTCTCAAACCAAATCAAATCAAAACCAAATCAATCTAATTAAAATAGATCTTAACCTAATTAAGAATCTAATTTAATTAGATTAAATTAGATTTAAATCTAATTTAATTTTTTAATCAAATTAAAAATTAGGTTGGCCCAAGTCCTAATTGAACTAGGACTAGTTTTTTCTTGCACTTGGCTTATCCAATAAACTAATTAGACTTGATCCAATCAAGCCCAAACTAAATCTAATAAAATTATATTCAATTAAACTTAATCTCAGTCTATTGACTTAATCAAATTAAATCAATTAGCAATCGAATTGCTAATCGATCCTCCTGCAACACTTGCACTAGGTTAAATGTCAATCGTATTGATCGTTTATCCCTAGAACGATTCTTAATCATTGATCAACCATCCGATCAAATAGTGAAATCTAATGTATGTGACCTCATAGGTCTGAACCTAAGTCGGTAGCATAGGAATAAATTTTTGTACCAATCGAAGTGACCATCTAGCAATGGTACCTGACGTCCGGATAGGTCGAATGTGTAGAACAACATCCTTAGAACCCATGCGGATATAGTTTCCATATAATTCATCCCCTTGACCAAAATACTTATAGGACACCTCAAAGTTCAACTGTCAACTCTAATCAGGTTGTCCACATTGTAATTCAAAATATCAAATTCATCTGATGGATTATCCTGGCCAAGGTTTTGCTAAATTGAAATATAGTGACTCATTCTTCTCCAACTCTTGAAGTGATCAATCCTATCTTGATCACACTCTGACTTGGCAAGTACTTAACTGTGCCCAAAAACCTTCCGTCACTGAATTAAAAATTCAGTTAGTCCAATACCAAAGCACAGTGAGTTGCTTGCAAGTCACTGAGGCGATCTTAGATCTAAGGGACACTTATACTTATATCCCATCAAAGACATATTCGACAACAGAATGCTCTAGAGTTGGTTACGTTCAATGATGATGTACCCTTACATCTCACCTGTATGCCATACCAGTGTCTCCATACTCCTTGGTTAAGAAAACAACCAACCCATATGGCCTACAGTGACCTATGCTCGATAGAAGCTGTCGTCCTTATTAACAGCCTATCATTTGATCATGAATAGTTTTAAGGACTAATCGATAAGTCCTCTCTTTATCGAACCTAAATAGTCCTAAAGACTTCATCACAACAACGGAGTTCATTAGAAGATCAAAACTTATGATGAAAAAACCAAAAATATATTTTATTTATTAATAAATTAATTATAATACAAGATTGCTCAACCATCAACAGGTTGACGATTGGCTTTTGGGACATATTTCCCAACATGTCAGAAATATTCCAACATACAACATCAATCAGCTAGTTGACATCAATCATTGCACCATAGCCATTCGTACAATGGAGAATTGACATACTCGGTCCATTCCCTCCGACGTCTGGTCAGAGAAAATTTTTAGTGATCGTCAAAGATTGCTTCATCAAATGGGTGGAAGCTGAACCTCTGGTGCAGATTACTGAAAGTAAGATGGAAGACTTCAACCAGAAGTCAATCATATACAGATTCAGTTTGTCACATATCATCATCATCGACAATGGTCGATAATTCGATAATCAAAACTTTAAAAAATTTTGTACAAAACTTCATATTATGCACAAACTCACTTCAGTCGGCCATCTACAATCTAATGGTGAAATAAAAATAACAAACCAAACGATTCTATATGGTCTCAAAACTAGATTGAATAAAGTCAAAGGCCTCTGGATGGAAGAATTATATCTGATCTTATAGGCATATCGGATGACTCCTCTATACCAATGAGAGAATCACCATTCAACTTGACCTATGGGATAGAAGCAGTAATTCCACTGGAGATTGGATTGCCATCAATAAGAGTCGAACAGTATGCTAAGTCAAATAATTTTGAATGTTGAAGAGCCGACTTGAACTTACTCTCAGAAGATCGACAGCAAGCTCAAATTCAGATGACCGCATACCGACAAAGAGTAGCCCGATATTACAATGTGAAGGTCAAACCAAAGATTTTTTATCCAGGAGATTTGGTCTTGAGGAAAGCAGAAGTTTTAAAACCTTTAGATCAAAAAAAATTATCTTCAAACTTGGGAAGGACCTTACAGGGTGGCCAAAACACGTCGTCTGGATATATACTGATTAGAGACTCTTGATGGAATAATTATTCTTCAAACTTGAAATGCTGATAATATGAAAATATATTATCAATAAAGTTGTTAGCATGTGCAACATAATTGAATTAGAATCATCAAAGTCTGACTTTTCTTCAATGTTCAGTTATCTACAAAAATGATATCAAACTGACTAATAACCAGCGAATATATACCGATCCCATCTCGATCGAACAACTATGAATATTGATTCAAGTCAAATGACTACTCATGCTGACTTAGCTATGACTGAGTAGAATAATATACTGATTCAATTACAGTTGAACAAAATAACAAACCGATGCGACTTCGATCAGTTGAAGGATATTCAGCTAAATCCCATCTATCAAATACTTAGAAAAATCTATGCCCAAAGTTTAGTCAACTGACACTTGACTACACTTAGAAAAATTTGTGCCTACAATTCAGTTGGCTAGTATCCAACTAATAGACAGATTCTATAACTTCAACTATTGATTGATATTTGGTTATCTGACTGATATTCAACTATATCGACAATAATGAGGATCAAGTTTAAAAAGGTGATATACAAAGAATTCCATACATAGAAAATCTACAATACTTGAAAAACTTTTTCTTTTCATTCATGAGTAAAAAGGTTACAAAATTGGACCTAAAGTTCAATTACAAAGGTGAGTTGGACTATTGTTCGATTACAAAGAAAAGAAAAATTTCTACACTGGTCACCAATCGACCTCTTCCTCGATAGTGTCGGTAGTCGGAGCAACACCAATCTCATGGCCTTCAATAGTAGCCGACTCCGGTATGGCTTCCTCCATAACTAGAACAGACTCTGGTGCAGTCGATACAGCTTCTTCAGTCGGCACTGCTCCTTCAACAACCGCTTCTTCTTCCGAATCAAGGGCGGTGATACTGCTTAGGTCCAAATCTGGGTATAATTTTTCGACCGCATCTTTACCATCTTCACAGCCAACATAGTAAGAAACGTAGCCACTCACAAGGATTTTATTTTTGAAGTCTTCGGATTCTTTGTAATCCTTGACGGCCTACTCCCATGCCGACTCAAAGCATCCTTGGTCGATTGTGCTTCCTCCTTAACGGAGGCCGACTCTGCATCGGTTAGTGCCAATCTTACTTCAGTGGCCCGATGCTTCTTTCTTTCTTCATCCAACTCTTTAGCGCAGCCATCACAATCTTTCTAGAGCTGATTAACTTCATGCTTCTTCTTTTTTATTTGAGACTCCTGAGATTTGATGGTCTGCTGTGCCGATTCCAACTTGGCACGAGCCGATTGCAGATCGCCTCTTGCCGACTCCAACTCGGCTCTTACCAACTCCA
This sequence comes from Elaeis guineensis, assembly GCF_000442705.2. NCBI lineage: Eukaryota > Viridiplantae > Streptophyta > Magnoliopsida > Arecales > Arecaceae > Elaeis > Elaeis guineensis. The sequence continues at coordinate 81,243,335 of NC_025994.2, forward strand.
ATTCTATCTTCATACGAGAGTTCTCCTCTTGATACTTTGCCTCTCGCTCGGTCATCACCTAGAGTCATTCAGTAACTGCAGCTTTCTCGGTGCTTGCGATTGCGACTTTCTCCATCCACAGTCAACAAAAGTCGGTAATTTTTTGATATCCACTCTTCAATGTCTGCATATCATGTGCTAGCTGAAAGAAAAAGAAGACAAGTTAGATGAAGTAAAAAAATAAAAAAAAGAGTAAAATATCGACTTACGCTGAGTATCATCTGATAGAAAGATGAAAATATTTCGAATACAATTCGATCCTTTCTATTCTCCCTATCAATTGAGAGAAGTGTAGCATCGATGAGCTACTTGACCAATTTTGGGTTGGCTAAGGCCGACTCACCTGTAGAGATCTGGACATTGAAAAGTACTGTGAAGCCCGTCGATGACCCGTCATCAGCCAAAATAGCTGGTGCGTTCCCCTTCTCTCTGGTTGGTGGTCACTCACTTGAGGCCACCATCCATTCGGGTGTTGAGGGTGCTCGAGAGAGTGTCGGCCCAATTGAAGGTGCTCGAGGTACCGTCAACACCGCTATGGTTGGTTCAGGTTTGGGTGTGGCCGCAGACTCTGTCCGACCCCCTATCGATGAGATTATGGTCGGTGTTGTCTTCGTTAAAGCTGGTATAATGACCATGACATCATCATCTCTGTTCCCCTCTAGCAGGTGGTGCATCGACCGGTGGAAGCATTGTTGGAGCTAACAATGCGATGACAGGTTCAGCTTCTGGGATGACTATCGATGGAGTGTCAGTCTCTCTCACTGATGCCGACTGTGCCTCAGCCCAACTCTTCTTTGGTGCTCGGGATGATCCGACACCAGTCGCTGCTCTTTTTTTGGCGGTATGCTATCGAATGTCGGCCATTGAAATCCACACCGCTAGACGCATAACTGCAATCAAAAAGCAAAACGGCTTAGTTACAAAGTTCAAAGACAAATGAAAAATAAAAAAAAAATCCAACTAAGCTATACCTAAAGAAGTCACTAGACTAAGTCTGGCTTCATAAAGAGCTTGCTCCATCAGTAGCTCTTGTTGCGTAGGGATTTTCATATCCTTCAATCAGAGAAAATCCTCTCGATCGATGACTTCGATTCGACTATGTTTATTAGGACTTGTTTTTGGATCTCTTGAGGATGAAGGAAAGCCCCAAGATGAAGAAGAAGAAATAAAAAAAATTAGTTCTTCCACCCATGGATGGCGAAGGAAGGTCAGAAATAAAAGACAGATCCTTCCTTAGGTTGAAGAACCACCAACCCTTAGCTTTTTGGTGGAGATGAAGAATAAAAAAAGTATGAAATAGAGAAGGCCGAGGGTTGGTCAGAATCATATGACATAACAAAGTAAAACTGATGATTAATCGAATGAAATTTGGACCTAGCTAGGCAGGACAAAGACCGTAATAATCTAGAAGATTTCGAACAAACTTCGGAATAGAAAAATAAAAATTAGCTCGAAGGTCTTCCACATAAACTGCTATCGGATTTGAAGGAGGAGAACTCACCCGACCGTCCAGACCAGATGCAAAAAGCTGAAATTACTTCAGGATACGATATTATTTCCGTAGTTGATCAACGTTGGATCCAGATAAGGAAGACACTTCCATATCCGAATCCAAAGGAGAATCATCAATCAGGTCACTCGATCGACTATCCCGAGGGAGCTCATCTACTCTAACCTTTTCTTATCCTTCTTATTGCTACTAGCCATTGAAAATGACAAGAAAGGAAATCAAAAAAGACTAGAAAAGGAAGAGAAGAAAGAGAAGCCTAACCTGAAACTAAGGGATGATCTGGAGACCACGAAAACACAAAGAAAAAGATTCCTAGACCCCTGAAACTCTTGATACTCAGAGAAAGCCCTCGTCTGCAAGAGAATGATAAGTAGAAAAGCCAAAAATCTAAATAAAAGTGACATTATATATATAGAGCCCATCAACGGTCGGGATGGATTTGTTCAGATCAAGATCACACCAGATTTTGATATGTGGCTACATCAAAACCGATCATTGATCAGATGGTTCGACGTACCTACTGTCTGATTGTGCCACATCATCTCAATCCGAGTGAACCGTTAAAAGTCAATAACAATTGGATGCATGGCGGAAATATACTTGTTAGAATCAAATCGATCGGATCATCCGGCTGCCTAACCGTCTTCTCGAATTGACATCCCAATGATGGTCTCATGATTATTGAAACGATAAAATGACTGGAGACTTTTCGATTTTAGAAGGAATCATTAATGTCTGCAGTTGAATTGGAGCTCGAGATAATATGTGACAATTCTCTTCATCCAACGTGTCAATCCATGTGTCAACTCACATGTCAAGTACTTTGAACTTGGGAGTGGGGGGCAACTATTGAAACAATTGGATCTACTCCCTCAGATTCATAGTCAGTGAACCCGATACTTAGTCAGGTGCAACGAATGGAACCTCCGACTATCAATCTATTACACTGATACATAGTTGGAGATTTTCGATCAATTTCTATCCGAGACCAATTCAGTTAGAATAATCAACCGACGGTCAGCCGATATACCATAAATATTGATATACAATTGGTACATCATGATTACTAACATACAGTCGGCACACGCAGACTACTGACATAAAGTCGGTATATCAAAAATCGCCAGTGCAGAAAGCGCATAACGACTATATACTATGATCATCAGAGGGCCTTAACTGATTATCCCACAATTACATTGTGCCTAAATAAGAGGGATCCATGTGTCTAACCATTACAAACGGTTACCAACAGATTATCTATAAAAAGAAGGTAAATGAATAGCTTTGGTAAGACACTTCTGAGCTAACACTCTGCCGCTTTAAAAATTATATCAGTTGTTCACCACTCCCCACTGACTTAAGCATCAGAGAGTTTCCGCCGGATATAATTTTGATCTGCGGACTTCTTTTATAGGTTGCTCTTCATCGAAGCTAGGCGCAATAGGAGATTGGTCGCAACAGATCCAAATCTTAAGTTTAATATCTCCACCCTCATTTGGCAAGAAAGGATTGATTGAATTGATTGATGTCCATTACTCCTAATCCTCCCTCATCTTCTTGAAGACACATTGTGCTCCAATGAATTTTACAAAATACTTCATTGACCATTTTGTCTGAATTCTATAAAGATCTCCAAAACCGTCAATTTTTCTCACAACCCATACAGTTAATTTGGATAAAGACATGCAATAGAGAAGGAGGGCAGTAAGAACAATTATTCTTCCCCCAGAGGACAGGTATTTCCCTTTACAAGACATGTTATTCTTTCACAATAAAATGGTTGACATTCCATGATGTCTGTGCGCGCGCGCGCGCGAGAGAGAGAGAGAAGACCAAATTACCCAGAACAAACAGAGAAAACTAGCCCCTGTAATTCAGTGCCACACTCCCAACAAGCTTAACAACCCTTCTTCACTAAAAAGCACATCCAACTTTCGAAAATGGGAGCCGTAAGTGACATTTGGTTAGCAATTTGGATTGACATTGGACAACTAGCTGCGACTTTTGTTGCTTGCCAGAATCAACATGGGATATTTCTTTCCAGAGGATAATTGAGTGGTTTGTGCATCACAAGGCTTGTTGTGATTAAGATCGTTTGTTAATAGTAAATGATTCGCGTGACAGCCTGCATGGCTTACTATAGGCATGCCAGATGAAATGTGTTGCATCTTATCCAAAGAAGAAATCTGACAAATTAGATCTGCGTCTAGCTAAACTGAACACTAGTTACTGAGGGAGCTACATACAGAGTCGAACTACTACGAAACTGATCTCATTAGATCCTCCTGGCTTAGCATACAAATCGTGGAGAACTGATTCAGAGTTTTTTAAGAGCATCAAGCATGCTTTGGCGTGGGCGATACATGGCCTCTAGAGGAATAGCCTTGGCCAAAGCTAGACCCGAGCCTTGTGTTGTCATGTCCACCTCTTCCTTTCCAATCCCTTCCCACTCAAAGCACTGGATCAGAGTTCCCAATGCTAGGCCAACCACCCTCATTGCAAGGCCTTCACCTGGGCACCTTCTCCTTCCCATCCCAAAGGGGAGCATCAACTTCCCTTCCCCCTTCCCACCCTCAAATCTTTCTGGCATGAACTTTGTAGGCTCCTCCCACACCTTGGGGTCCCTGTGAACTGCATATGCATTGACCAGTAGCATCATTCCACGTGGAATATGAAAACCTCCCACACTACAATCTTGGGATGATTCATGAGGCAACAGAAGAGGGGTTGTTGGGTACATCCGAAGAGCTTCGGTGATGACACACTGGAGGTGTGGAAGATTGGAGAGATCCGATTCCTCCAGCAGGCGCTCATTTCCTACTTGTGTGTCAATCTCATCCCTCATCTTCTTCAATGCTTCTGGGTTGTTAAGTAGGAGAGACATCACCCACTCAGTTGTGTCAGCTGTAGTACTTACGCCAGCTCCTAATAAACCCTGTTACAGGAAAATGCTCCACTTGTAAGCTTCAGTGATCGTTGGGAAGCATTCTAGCTTTTATATCACTGGTACAGAAAAAATTAGTTTTTATGTCATTGAATTGCATTTACGTTGCAAGTGGCTGCAACAGTTACTATTCACTATGGTACTGCACAGAAATCAGAAGATCCCAATTAGGTGTAAAAACTAGGTGGATTTCTTGTTTTTGGTGTGCGGATTTTTCTATTGTGGAGCTCAATTTTTTGGATGTTCAAGGCATTGCTCATGCACAAAGTGGTATTAGAATGACACAGAATCTCAGTTAAAAAAGAAAAAGCCAAAAATAACTGGTCTATAGTTTTCAATTGGGAATTTTATTTTGGAATAGGGTCACTGATAGCACAAATTTTTCCCCCAGGAAAAGAAAAAAATTTCAGGGAAAGTTGATGTTTAACTTTTTGATTGCTTTAATCACAATCGAACTATGTGATTTGAGACGAAGAACTGTTATATCAAGCAGCTTAACATTTTAATGTGCGATTGATTCATGAGCAAAACTCACACAAAAGAGATACAAAGTTGCTGCATAAGTGCATGACTATCGTAATTCTCCTTTTTTTCTGCATATGGCACAAAGTGCGACAAAGCCTGGAGTAATATGATTCCCTTATTGACGAGAAAAAAATAAAAGAAGTTAAACAACATCCATTAACTTTGCTAAAGATCATATCTCATCCTTATGCTATTAGAATAATTGTTCAGTTGATCTAGTAATTTTGGATTTTAGGAGTGAGGTGAGAGCACGAGAGGACGTGGGCGCCAAATCCCCTGTATCTTGAAGAACTCGATTACTTAGATTATTTGATTGCAGAATAAGTTAATCCGAAATAGATAGACTATCGGAATCTTTATTTACATAGTTTTTGAAATCTACAAATATATGTTTTAGAGTTTGAATTAAATTGAGTACATTAATGAGTCTTGTAAAGATAAAAGCAGGGGACCCTAAATATGGGGAAAATATATCTTTCATCATATGCAGAATATGACAGTGTACCATATCAATCATCTCATCTTCTTTTTGGAGGCGCTATTTGTCATGCATTTTTTTTTGGTGATTAGCCTACATCAACAAGGTAAAAAATGGATAGAATGAATTAAGGAAGCTAAGATGGCAGCAAGGAACTTACTGTACCAAGTGCTTTGATCACTTCATCGGTGTAGTACCTGGGATCCGTCTCCTGTAGCGATAGCAACCCACCCATCATAGTCTTTTTCTCCACCCCTTCCTCCTTGCTTTTCCTCCTGTGCTCGTCAATCAGTCTCTGCATCAATTCATCCCTTTCTTTATGGAACCTCGCCAGCTTCTTGCTGTATCCCTTATAATCGACCCATCTCAGCACTGGAAAGAAGTCAGCCAGATTCGACGCTCCGATCGCTGGCGCGGCCTCCTCCGCCAGCTTCCAGTACCTTCTCGCCTCCTCGGAGAACCCCGCCTGCTGCTCCTCCTCCTCGTCGCAGAACCTCTTTCCTGCGATCATCCTCATGATCACGTTCAAAGATAGTGCGATCAACCTCGACTTCACCGCCGCTTTCGCGAACCCGTCCATCGCTTTCGTGGTCTGCCAGTCCCGAACAAGTTGGCGAACCATGGCCCGGACCTCTCCAGCGCGAATCCCGGATAAGGAGTGCAGGCGATGTGTGGAGAAGGCCTCGACGGTGGCGATGCGGCGGAGGTTGCGCCAGTGGGGTCCATAGTTGGCTACGGCAAGGGAGATGTAGTTGTAGGTCGGGTGTTTCCAGGAGGGAAGGCGGGGACGGTTGGCGAAGGTGATGTCGTGCTTCGAGAGGCACTCTTCGGTGGCAGAAGGGGAGGAGACGAGGATGACAGGGCGGGAGCCGAAGCGGAGGAGGAGGACGGGACCGTGGCGGTCGGCGAGGCGGGCGAGGTTTTGGGGGAGGGGCTTCTTAAGTAGATGGAGGTGACCGATGAAGGGGAGGGAGGGAGGGCTGGGTGGGAGGTTCTTCGTGTTCTTGGAGAAGAAGAGGAGTTTAACGAAGAGTAGGAGAGCTAGGAATAGAGAGATGTAGGAGATGGTTCCCATGGTGGAGATGGTAATTAATAGCGGGGGTGAGGAAGTGCTGTTGAAGCTACTGACGGATGGCGGATATGTTTATCGTCTCCGTTTGCCCGCACTCTATGGTTGATGGAAATTGAATTGAGCTGCTGCGATTATATAACAGTGCGGGTCGTTTGCGGTACCCGCGAAGCACCGGTGCACCGCGCTGATCATTCATCACACAATAGAATACCGCACATGATTATATGCGACATACATCATACAGTACATATCCATATACGGCTATCCATCGTTCGATATATCATACCATATTATGTACCGCCATGCTCATTATGTATGAATTCTCTCAAGTTTTTTTTGGAAACACCAAAAATTCTTTGCCATGCGTGCACAACATCATGGATGCGGATGTGGCTGTGGATGGCTATGGTATCAAACATATATGAGAGCTTTTTTTCAGAATAATATAAAAAAAAAAATTAATTATCAAAATAATTTAAAATTTAATTTTTTTATCAAAATAATGTAAAAGAAAAAAATACCATTTTGAATGACGTTTTTTTCTTTTCCACATCACCTCTTTTCTTCCACGATGGGAACGATGGGAAGGTGGGAGGTGACGGCGATTCTAAAAATGCCGTCTTAAATGACGTTTCTAAAAACTTAAATGGCGTTTCTAAAAACGCCATTCAAAATGGCGTTTTTATTTTTTCCACCAAAAATAAAAAAAAAATCGAGAAAGAATGAGAAAAAAATAAATTTTAAAATTTTAAATTAATAAATAAATTAAAATTTTAATTTTGATTAAAATTTAAAATATAAAAATTTGAATTTGTAATTCAAATAAAAAAAATAATTTTAGATGATTTTTTATCGAATTATTTTTTTAAAAAAAATGTCTAAAAAAATTTTTAAAAATAAAAAGTGCCATTAAAAAATTAAAATTTTAAAAAAATCGAGAAAAATAAAAATAATAATTTGAAATTTAAAAAAAGTAAATTTTTTAAAATGAATTAAAATAAAAATATCATTTCAAATTACTTTCTCAAATTAAAATTAATTTATTTAAAAAATATTTGAAATAAAAAAAAATAGCCTAAAAAAATTTCATAAAAACAGAAAGAAATAAAAAAAATAAAAAAATAATATAATTGTAAATTTGAATAAAAAAATTAAATTTTTAATTTGAAGTAAAATTTGATAAAAAAATAAATGCATAAAAAAGTGAAAAAATGAGGAAAAAATGTGAAAAAAAGAAATTTATAAATTAAATTTTTAAACAAATAAGAATTTTAACTTTAATTCAAATAAAAAATATAATTTCAAATTACGTTGTCCATTTCAAAATATTTTTTAAAAAATTATCTCAAGAAAAGAAAAAAATATTGTAAAAAAATAAAAAAATACCCTAAAAAAGAAAAAAAAGGAAAAAATAGAATTGAAAAACAATAGAAATTATAATTCTAATTGAAAAATAAAATTTATAATTTTCAATTTGAAGAAATAAAAATTATAATTGTAATTGAAATAAAAATAACAATTTAAATAACTAAATTAATTTAAATATAATTGTTTAAAAAATATTTTAAATAAAGAAAAAAAATGTAATAGAATGTCGAAAAGATAAAAATGAAAGAAAACTAAAATTAAACTAAAATTAAATATAATTTTAGTTTTCTTTCATTTTTATCTTTTTGACATTCTATTACATATTTTTTTCTTTATTTAAAATATTTTTTAAACAATTATATTTAAATTAATTTAGTTATTTAAATTATTATTTTTTATTTCAATTACAATTATAATTTTTATTTCTTCAAATTGAAAATTATAAATTTTGTTTTTCAATTAGAATTAGAATTTCTATTTTTTTTCAATTCTATTTTTTCCTTTTTTTTTTTAGGGTATTTTTTATTTTTTTACAATATTTTTTTTCTTTTCTTGAGATAATTTTTTAAAAAATATTTTGAAATGGACAACGTAATTTAAAATTATATTTTTTATTTGAATTAAAGTTAAAATTCTTATTTTTTTAAAAATTTAATTTATAAATTTCTTTTTTTCACATTTTTTCCTCATTTTTTCACTTTTTTATGCATTTATTTTTTTATCAAATTTTACTTCAAATTAAAATTTTAATTTTTTTATTCAAATTTACAATTATATTATTTTTTTATTTTTTTCATTTCTTTCTGTTTTTATGAAATTTTTTTAGGCTATTTTTTTTATTTCAAATATTTTTTAAATAAATTAATTTTAATTTGAGAAAGTAATTTAAAATGATATTTTTATTTTAATTAATTTTAAAAAAATTATTTTTTTTAAATTTCAAATTATAATTCTTATTTTTCTTGATTTTTTTTAAAATTTTAATTTTTTAATGGCACTTTTTATTTTTTAAAAAAAAATTTAGACATTTTTTTAAAAAAATAATTCGATAAAAAATCATCTAAAATTATTTTTTTTATTTGAATTACAAATTCAAATTTTTATATTTTAAATTTCAATCATAATTAAAATTTTAATTTATTTATTAATTTAAAATTTTAAAATTTATTTTTTTTCCATTCTTTCTCGATATTTTTTTTGTGAAAAAAATAAAAACGTCATTTGGAATGGCGTTTTTAAAAATACCATTCAAAATGACGTTTTTAGAAACGCCATTTTCAACACCGTTCTCTTTTTTTTCCCCACCTTGCCATCGTGGAAGAAAAGAGGTGACGTAAAAGGGGAAAAAACGCCATTCAAAATGGCGTTTTCTCCTTTTGCATTACTTTGATAAAAAAATTAGATTTTAAATTATTTTAATAATTAATTATTTTTTTTGTATTATTTTGAAAAAGGGCTCCATATATGATACAAATATATCTTTATAATTTTTTTATTTGATAATCATTCATCTTCTAATAATGATCATTAATAGTTATACCTTACTCTGCAGTGTCACGCGTACATCATAGAGCATCCATGCACTTTTGCTAATGCACTGCATCTGATCAAACTGGATCCTCTCGATGCAATGTTGGATTACAGAGTCCATCATGGGTAATCACGTCACCTATTTTAGACATTGATGATTTTTTTTCAATCTCTATAATACGTCATGTATCGTATTAAAAAGTATTTGGATATATTTGTAAGATAAGTATGAACTGTCTATTTCCAAGATTAGTGATGATGTGGTTACGAATAATGGTAAATTTTATGGTGAAAAAGCGCAACGCTGGTGATCCAAACTGGGGGCCTCATGCACAAGGATTCATGGCAACACTGGCATGCGTTGACAAATGTGATATTTTATGCTGTGTCACGTTCCGGCGAATATATGACCTTTCTTTTTCGACATCGCAAACGCAAGCAGGGACGCATGCTGATAAACACTGCTTACCTGCTTGCCACCGCGGTGATAGTCCGGTAGAATGGGTCTTTATCTTTCAATCAAGTCATCAAGATTCGAGTCACAATAAATATCATAATTTAAATTAAATATTAAAATAATAATAAATAAAAATAAATTATTTTTGATGATCTAAATATGAGATCTGAAAGAGATATTTGATTCATCGATCCGAGATGATGTTGGGGTAACGTATTCATTCAATAGATTCGCTCATATGATGGAGAGAAAGACTTATGTTGCCCAACCCAATTAAATGCTGGGATAATAATGAATGGAAACGAGTTATTTTTGATGGCTTAAATGCATGGTCTGCAAAGAACATCTGATCTATCAGTTTGTGATGGTGTTCGAATAACATATTCATCTGTTAGATTCGTCCATACAGTGAAAAGTAGGATGCTTGTTGTCCAAATTCATTTTCGAATCGGATATTTTTTAGTAAAATTTGAAATCTTATAGTCACATCCAGAGGGATAGCTAGGACGGAAATCTCTCCTCCTCCCCCTCCACTCCCGATTTATCAAAAAAAAGAAAATACTGCTTATCTGCTTGATTTTATTACGGTGGACTGGGATAAGTGTAGCCAAGCAGGGAAAGAGTTAAAACATTGCAACTTTTTAATTTCCGTCATATGTTTGGCATGCTAAGTTGGACTGGGATCGGGGTAGTCAAGCAGGGAAAAGTTAAAATATTGCAACTTTTTAATTTCCGCATATGTTTGGCATGCTAAGTTGGTTCGATGTACCGAGGCAAATGGCGAGCTAAGGTGATGACAATGCTATTATTTCTAATAAATTAGTGGATGCCAGCTGGGGCGGTGGATAAAGTCATCAAATTGGGTGGGGACCGCACAGCCCTTTTCAAGTTTAAAGAAACAAAAATAAAAAAAGCAAGCTGGATAGGGAATGCCCAGCCCGTTTAAAGGAAAAAACGAAAATAAAAATGAGTGGTTTGGATGGGGACTCGCGGCGAACGTGCGCCTGGGCGGTTGGTCAGTAGCTGTATACACGGGCTTGCAACGCACCTCGAATTTTAATTTTTATAATGCAAACACACAACTTGCAGAGATCTTGATTTCCGTATATATTTGTTCATGTTTCGTGGTGCATAATAACCCTTTTAACATGCAAACTTCTTTTTTTTTTTGCATAAACATCTTTAATATAATTTTTCTATCTACCTTTTATGTCAGCTAGGCTACCTATTTTATATATCTCTCCAACTATATAGTTTAAACCGAAATATAATAAAAATTATTTAATTGGTTATCCACACACGAACATATGTATTCTGGTGTAAAGCAGCTTTTTTTTTTTTTTATTTGAAAAAAAAACTAATGCTTATATTAATAAAAAGTAACAGAAACATGTTTATATCTATATCTATATCTATACTATACATTAAAGGGTATCCAGAGCTCTCCGATACGCCATGTGTTGCGAGCTCAAGACTCCTCCGATGATTTTTTTTCTCCTCCATTTCTTTCTTCTGTCTTTTAAAAGCTTTCCGAACCCTCTCGATCCCTTGCGGATGTCCACATCTTCTTTGCTCTCCACGCCGCTACCTTCCATTGGTCTTTACTGTCTCTTTCCTCCCGATCCTCATCGGAGATTTTCCCTTTCCTCCCAATCCTCACTGATATCGGATTTTCTCTTCCAATCTCTCACAGGTGCTTTCTTTTCCATAGATCTTCATTTTTTCTTTTCTTTTTTTTTTTTGGATTCTTTTCTTCCGGCAGATCTCAAAAAAAAATATAAAAAAAAAGAAAAAAGATCAATCTATGTAGGAAAATGTCCTGCCCTTGTTATCGCCTTTCTTTTGTTATCGCTGATTTTTCTTATGTTCTCTAGATATTTTTTATCCCATTGTAAGGTGTCTATATGCTTGAGATAAAACTCCAATCGAACCATAGAAACCCTCTGATCTCCCTCACATGCTCTCCTTCCGGTGGATCTCTAAAAAAGAAGAAATGTGAAGAACAAGAAGCAAAAAAAAAAAAAAAAAGAGAAAAATCAATTTATGTGGAAAAAAGACTTATCTTTTAATTTTTTTTTACTTTTCTTTTGTTTCCACTGATTTTTCCTATGTTTTCTCCATTCCTCCTCTATTTTCCCATTCTCAACAATCATAATCGGGTGGGAGGCTTGAAGCGACCGTAATGCAGAGCTTAGACGATGGCTGGGGTTTTGTGTTGGGTGTTTCCTTTCTATTTACCATCCTCAAGAGTCCCAATCATGTGGGGGGCATGAAGAGGCCGAAAGGAAAAAGCTCGGCTTCGTGTTGAGAATTTTCTTCCTATTTTCCCACCGTAAGGAATCCCAATCGGGTGGAGGGCTTGAAGTGGCCGAAAGGGAAAGCTTAGGTGATGGCTAGGGTTTTCTGTTGGGTATTTCCTTTTGTTTTTTTTCAACATAGATTGATCAATTTTTTTTTTGCTTCTTTTTCTTTTCATTTCTTCCATTTTTTGGAGATCTATCAGAAGGAGAGCATCTGAGGGAGATCAAAGGGGTTTCTCCGATTCTGGATGGGGTTCTTTCCCATTCGGCCGCTCCAAGCCTCCCACCTGTTGGGATAGTGGGCTTGATCCATTCTTTTGATCTGAGTCTTATATGTGCACTACTGTTGGTAGTCGCGAGAACCCCACTGACAAATGGTAGAGGGTACATACTGTGGATAGCTGTGATTCTCCTTCCCTATCTTATTGGAATGGGGGGCAAATCCGAAAAAAGAACCCTACCAGTGGCAACCCTAATCCATGGTATGAATAGATAACATTGGGCATCCAAAAGTGGCTATGCTGTGTAAAAAGAAGGGCCAAAGAGAAAGATTTCCTTCCTATCTTTTATACTTTGTAAACTTCCTGAGTAAAAGAAATACATATTTTTGTGTGTCTATGGATGTAGGAGTAAGAGACTCTGAACCATATAAATTTTTGTGTATTCTTGTGTGTGTGCAATTTGCTCTCTTTCTTCTTTTTCCTGCTATTTTTTGCATCTCGCTATGCATAAAGCCAAGCCCTAGTTCTTAACAACTGGTATCAGAATACTAGATTTGAGGGAAAGAGTGGGAGCAATGGCAGGAGACAAAGAAAAGATTAAGATCGATAGATTCGATGGAAAAGACTTTGGATTCTGGAAGATGCAGATCGAGGACTATCTGTACCAGAAGAAGCTTCACCTACCACTACAAGGAAAGAAGCCTATCGAGATGTCACAAGACGATTGGGAGTTGCTGGATCATCTGGACTGGGAGTCATCCATTTGACGTTGGCTAAGAACATCGCGTTCAATATCCTAGAAGAAAAGATGACGACTGATCGGATGAAGGCTCTGTCCAATATGTATGAGAAGCCTTCGTCTCCAATAAAGTATATCTTATGCATCGTTTGTTCAATCTAAAGATGAAAGAAGGTGCGTCTATTATTGATTATATCAATGAATTTATGTTAATTACCAGTCAGTTAAGCTCTGTGATATTAGCTTTGAGGATGAAGTTTATGCATTAATTTTACTGTCTTCTTTGCCCCAGAGTTGGTGTGCTATATGACAGCGGTGAGTCGCTCTTACGGCTCAAGCAAACTGAGATTTAAAGAGGTCTGAAACTTGATTCTTACTGAAGATATCAGAAGGAAAGAATCCAAAGAAAACTCTGGCTCTGCCTTAGTTACTCAAGAAAGTAGAGGAAGAACTACATAGTGTAGTGAAAGCCATGACAGATCCAAGTCCAAGAAGAGAAGTCAGTCAAGATTGAAGGATGATGGCTGTTGGCACTGCTGCAAGAAAGGTCACACTAGGAAGAACTGTTGGTTCAGAAAGATGAATCAGAATAAAGGTTAGAATGAGGAATCCGTGAATATAGCTACAGATGAAGCTAATGATGCCCTAGTCCTCAGCGTGGCCAGTCCAATGAAGTCATGGATCCTAGTCTCTGGAGCTTCATTTCACTCTACTTTACAGAAAGAGTGTATGTGAATTACAATGTCAGAGATTTCGAAAAGATTTATCTCACTGATGATGAACCATTGAATGTTGTGGGGAAAGGTGATGTGCACATAAAGATGTCGAATCAGTCGGTATGGAAGCTCAAGAATGTCAGACATGTCCCAGGTTTAAGGAAGAATTTGATTTCAGTCGGGCAGTTGGATATAGAGGGATTTGTTACAACTTTTGTTGGTGGCTTTTGGAAGATCACCAAAGATGCTGTGGTGGTAGCATGAGGAAGCAAGTTGGGTACCCTCTATATGACGAGTAATATCAGAGATTTAGTGACATTGGCACAGGCAGACTCAGAGTTGTAGCATTGCAGACTAGATCACATGAGTAAACATGGGCACTAGGCCATGCTTGGCACATCCCATTTATCTCGAACCCTAGTCTGGCATGGCCCTAGGCCTGGGGTTTGGCAAGCCATGCCAGGCATGGCCCTTGGCTTGTTAGGCCCGTGGGCCTGATGGGTGATCCTTTTATATATTTTTTTTAAATCAATCAAAATGAATCATGCCAGGCATGGCTCGTTTAAGCCCATTATGGGCCATGCCTGGAACGACCCGTTTATTGTTGTTACGGGCTAGGCCCTGCCCGTAATGGCTAAATCTCCTTGTTTTTGTTATTTTGGGTTATAATGACTATTTGTAAAAAAATGATCATTTTAATCCTCCTAGCAGTCAAAAAATGGCGAATTGGAGGGATATTTTGAAAAAATAAAAATATTAAATTTCTAAAAATATCTTCCTCCTCTTCATTTTTACCACATCAAATCAATTCTCCTCTTTTCTCTACTACT